>NC_056739.1:1640986751-1641259251 GCF_019279795.1 Protopterus annectens | reverse complement strand
AAATCACACTTCCCTCAACTTCTGTGTCTTTAAGGCCTACTATAAGCTGATAAAAAGACCAAAGTTAGTGTGAGCTGGTGGGCGCCTAGTACTCAAGCTGACAGGACTATATGGCCTGCCAGCACCTGCAGTGACTAAAAGACTTATAAGAGCAACAAAACACAAAGGCCTGTACAAGCAAGTCAAAAAGCTCTTTAGTACCACATAAAAGTTGGTAATATAAAAGGAGGAGTACCAAACAAATAATAGCAAATAAAGGGAAGAGCCTACACAAACACTAAAATCCTTAAAGGTACTCTCTCACTGCTCTCATAAAATAAAAAACTAAGAGCTCTCATAAAATCAAGAAAAGCAAATTTCTAAGAAAAAATAGCTAGGAGGAAAAAGACAAGGAAGGCCTTCTTTAGCTATGTTAGACATGTTTCAGAAACTCCCAGATATGCTTGAAGATTTTTGAAAAATGGGTGAATTACCAACATACCAGCTGACAGGCCCAAACTGGACTCTCTGACCATACCAAGGATGATTGCAGCCCCGCCGAGGAGAGCTCTCTGCTATGAGAAGCGCTCCCCAAAGCAACTGCTCAGCCACCAAAAGCTGCCATCCATGGGACCAAACACACAGCCTCCATGTGCTCCAGGAATTAAACCCGAGGATTAAACCACAGTTAGTAACAGCTGTTTAATCAAAGTCTTACAGCTAGGGAGCACTCCAGGGAGTGGCGCACTTTCACAAAGGGCGGTCCGCACTCACACTGCACTGGTGCCTCCATCGAAATTGCGGTGATCCCACCCATTAGAAGGACAAGCGGCCTGAGAAAAGCCATGGAGAAATCTGACAAGAGGGAAATTGCACTGTACATAGGGAATTTGACATAGGTGACAGAACCTAGCAGACTTTTGCATTTGCAGATTATCAACTTTAACCTTTTTTGACTTTGTTGGAAAGCTGAAACAGTGTGATTTGCGGGGAAAGAAGGTCGATACAGCCTACCTCGACACTGGCATCGCCCTTCGCCTTATCTCGATCCCCACTAAACGCCATACAAAACATCATGGGTTGCAAACTCAATGCATCCGTTGCATGCTGGCAACAAGAACCAGCTGACCCAACCTACAGGGTCAACCTTGCACAAGTGCCATGTCATCCTCTCAACCCCTGTGTAGTGGTGTCCTTTGGGGTCTACTGTTCTCAAGTATTTCTTTGGTATCTACTTTTCCAAGTAGGAGCAAACAAGCAAACAATTATGGTTATCACTACGAACTAGAAACTGAAACTGACACAGATAGAAAAACACATCTTGACACCCCAGATCTTAGAAGGGTCTCCTGAGCCCGGATAATCAAGACTGGAGCCCAGGCCTGAGTTCATAAAAAAAAATGAAAAAATACCCTTTATATAAAACCAAAAGGGTGGCAATCCACTGAGCACAGCAAATAATAGTTAGCAGGAAGAAGTTATCAGGGAGTTCCTGTCCAGGGAAGGTCACCCAGTACATGTAGCACCCATCGACTGTGAAGTGCTTAGGAAGACTTTCGAAGGGATTCTCACTTATATCTTAGGGATTCTATCTGATCTCTGGTAGAGTCATAGTCTCACTTCATGTCATCCTCATCAGACCAATGATTGAGTACAATGCCCATTTAGGATGTATCTGACCCTGCAGCAGCTGGACCTGCCACAAACAAAAAGTTCCAATAAAATAAAACAAAAAAAAAAAATCCTATGAAATCCGGCTACAAAGCAACCCAGCTCTATTCAGTCGGGCCACGCTAAACACAAGAGGTGAGGTGACCTCAAACTAACAACAAATCAATGTGCCCAGAGATGATATGAACATGCTTCAAAAAAAATCTATATCCATCAGAGCAATAAGGGGCGGGAGACTTAAACGGGCCGCTATTAATTGGGCAGGACTTGCTGGAGGGATCGATCAGACTCCCTATGCTATGGAACAAAATCCCGGTACATGAGGCATGAGGCCAGAGCACCCCTGGCTGTTCAAGAGAGAAACGGACCAATTGATGGAGATTTCAGATACCCCAGGATTTTTACCTTGTCACTGCTCTCACAGAGTACAGCAAAAAAAATGTATAGTTCCCCATAAAGGGGGGCGTAAGGCCACAAAACGATGGGCTAGGCTTGTAAATGCCCTCGGGCAGATAGCCTAGTATGAACCTATGAACCTATGAAATGTGAACTAAATACATGAAGTAGCGTGGGGGTATGTGGCAGCAAGTGGGGTTACAGCTGTTTTGGTGATGGTAAGCAATGCCCACACCAGTTAAGCAATGTGGAAGCCAACTCAGTGTAAGATGCCATAACCAGAGGTCAGCAAGGCTGAGCCTGGCACACATCAGCACATACCCACATTCACTTCCTCCACAGTACCTTAGGTACTCTGTAGCCAACAGCTCTCATTGTGCCCATTAACCAGATCATCAGCACTCCCAGGTTCCACCCCCCCCACCCTGCACATTATAATCTAAGTGAGTTACCACAAAGGCATGGCAGATACACATTCAGCTGCTGTTATCACAAACATATCATCCAGCACAGTCATTCAACAGTATAGGAAATGTATGTATGTAGATCAATACCAGCGAACATGTGTACATTGCTCGTAGGTTCATAGCTTAGTACTAAGCTAACTGCTCTTGCGAGCCATTTTAAGCCTAGCCAATTATCCCTTGTGAGACTCAAACCCTGCACCTTGTGTTTGTGAGACAAACACCTTAACCATTAGGCCACCCTCCCAACCGCTCAATCACAGTATTCCGAGCAGTTTATGTGTATCAATGAACAGTGCCTGTCCACACATACTGTGAGAACAGTAGTCTTGCGCAATACTGACAAGAGGAATTAAAAATGGTGCACACCATGGGGGTGTGAGGGCATGTTTCATGCACAGAATGTCACAACTGGGGCGTTGGATCCGCTGAACCGGGAGCTGAGGCAGGCCCAGTGTGTGAGCAAACTGCTGCTTCTCAAACCCCTGGCAGGATGCTACCAGTGGGAGAATCAGTGTAGACCAGCAAAGTCTACATGTGACACAACAACAGGTCCATCCCTGGCGGGACAACCAAAACCTTGTCAGTCACATAGATGTTCCCACCAGTATTGGAGGAGGATCAAAGGAAGGCTCAAATGTACATGGACTAAATGGATGAAGAGCCTGCAGACACTTGGGACAAGACAGTATAATGGAGGATTACCGGCACGTGCAGGGAGGGAAATATGTGGAGATGTGGTATGGCTGGGCTAGCAACTGGAGAATGGATGGATGCTGTGTACAGTGAGCTCAGGGGCCAGGAGAAGGAAACATGGGTAGTACAATATGTTAGAAATATAGTGGGTAGAGCACCTGACCAATGAGCAGGTGTTCCCGATTTGGGTCCCACTGTAGCACAGTCTATTTTACAAGGCAAAGCACGTTATCACCAATATTTCTGTTGCAAAGCCCACTAAATAGCTGATATATATGAATTGGAGTACCACAAAAAATGCACATGTGACGTATCTGTGTCAGACAGAATAAGGCACTAGTAAGCAGGTGTAAGTACAAATAGGCAATAGTTGGCATATGTACTCAGTAATAAGCGGGCGTACAGCAATACGACTGCTTTAGGGTGCCTTAATCACTCTGTATCCAATGGGCCTTTGTCAGACCGGCAACAAACTAAACAGCCATGCATGTCACAAACCCAGGATTCCATACACCATAGTCCCAGTTGCTGTCCACCAAACCATGACAGACATACAGAACAACGGGGTAGTATTAAACATGTCCCCACCATAGTATAACCAAACTGAACCTGGGAAAGGCAGTCGTATGCAGTCATATGTGCCATAACTGAATACAGAACATACATATTTAAACTGGAGTACAGCAGTAAGTATAGATGTGAGGTGTTAATGTAATAAAGTGTAGAAGTTCCCAGGACCCCAGACAGTGTCCGTACACATGTGTCAAGGATACATGACACATATATAACAAGTGGTGAAGGGGAAATCAATGCCAAAAGGTGATTATCATGCAAATCTAATAATATGTACTGCTAAGCATAGCACAGCACTGGCTCCCAGACTACTGGCAGGATACTACCAGTGGGAGACACAGTATAACCATGCTAAGTCTACTCTTAAACAAACGTGCATCCATCCCTGGCAGGATGACCACAAACGTCTGCTGAAAAGAGTCCTTGGGGTAACATACCATGCCTAAACAGAAAACACAGATGGTGATGTATGTACGTGGACTACATGTGCGGGAAGCCAGAAGATCCATGGGTTGAGACAACATACGCAAAGGGTCCCAAGAAGTGGAGAGTGGGCAATGTGTAGTGGTGTGGTTAGATTAGGCTGGAACCTGTAGGAAGGATGACTGATATGGAGGGGGAAGGGGGGAGGAAATGATGGGTACAACATTATAGACCGAGGCGTGCTGTGGTTGGATGAACCCATTCTAACAGGACCAGCCTGTGGATGTCAGCGAGAAAGGAGGGGGGGACACAGGGAAGGTACTGGGACATATCATTTCCCATGGCAAACCACATTATGGGTAATATGTATGTTGCATAACCCACGGAATAACATATATACATGAGCTGGAGTACTGCGACCACGAAATAACATATTTATATATATATATATATATATATATATATATATATATATATATATATATATATATGTGTGTGTGTGTGTGTGAACAGGAGTACTACAGGAAATGCACATGTGAGGTGTCAGTGTCATAATGCATACAGCAGTAGTTAGGTTAAGCAGCAATAAGCTGTTGTAAGCATATGTCAGCACTAGCATGCATGTTTACGTTTCCAGGCTCAGCAAATCTGATGCAAACTACCTATAGGCATATGTAACTGCAGGTCTGTGTTTGCGTGATGGTGAGCACTGCATACACAAAGTAAGCAATGTCTGGGCTAACCTGGTGTAACTGGCTGTTACCTGCAGTTGATGATGCATACCATTGCGCAAACATGCTCATGACTGCTTACAAGTGCCTTAATCACCCTGCATCCCACCGCCCTTGTTCAATCCTGCAACATAATTGACAGCCACTGCATGTCCTGAACCCAGGACCCTGAATACCACAATCATAGTGAATTAACACTACACCATGTCGGATAAACAGACATCCCATGTATACCCAGATATATCATGCAGCACAGTCAATCTACATAAGGGGAACTGTATTAATAGCACAACACTCAACCTCTTATTGCAAACATTGTGGACACAGTGTGACAAAAGTGGGGTACATATCTGATACGTGAAATATTGTTCATATACATGTAAAACATTGCTAGTTAAACAGTGATCTGTTGTAATTACATAATCTGAACACATGATGTCTGCAACTCTAATGTATCAGCATTCCTGACTGACCACATATCTGACATCATCCACATAAATTGGCCAGATGAATATGGGGCAGGCCAATATTGTTAGCCATTCATGCATGGACATATGGACAGTCATAGATTTGTATATGCAGAGAGATACACAGGTACATATAAATGTCTGACTCAGACATACATCATATCACATCAATGGTATGTAGAGGTGGGTGGATACATATGTCAACATATATTTAGATATTAATATAGATATACATATAGATGTATTTATTTATTTATTTATTTAAATTTGTTGACTGGGAGTGTCCGACTGGACGTAGGTCCATTTTCAGTGGAGGCCCGGGGAGAAAAGCTCCACAGTTAAAATAAACAGACAGTATATACATTGGATTACATAGTGAATAACAATTTACATAGCAATTACTTACAACATATTTCCAGATGAAGAACATAGCACATCAGTAGACAACTAGAATCTTTATCTGAGAAGTGCATACCAGACATTAACAAATGTTACAAGAAGAAAAAGTTTGTGCTGTATAATAATTACTGGCTTATGAGCATCTGAGCTTGCTATAATCAAGGTAGTTAGTGGAGTGGAAAGAAAGGTAGTGGTTGGATGGGGTGGATGATATTAGAGTGGGAGTTGCAAGGGCATAGCCAGCATGTTTTTAGTTGTGCTTTTAGTAAAGTTTTGAAGTGGGTGCATGATGGTATGGAGGTAATTGTGGGTGGGAGTGAGTTCCATAATTTAGCTATGGCACAAGAGAATAGTGCTTCACCAGCAGAGTTGTTGGCCTTAGTGATCTGAAAGTGATTTTTGCTGCTGGATCTTAGTGGTCTGGTGGTGCGATAGGATTGGAGTAGATTCTGGAGGGATGGGACATTTAGTGGATGGTTTACTAGTTTGTGGGCAAGTGAGAGTTGATACCACTGAAGGAGGTGAGGGAGTTTAAGCCAGCCCAGTTCAGCAAGTGAGACACAGTGGTGACTACGGTAGGATGCCCCTGTGGCGAATTTGACGATTTTGTTGTAGCAGGTCTCTAGCTTGTTTAGATCACATTGCCTTAGGTTGGTATATATTGGAGAGGCATAAAGTAGGGTGGAGATAAGGTCGGAATTTGCTATTTATATCTTTGCTGCTTTGGTGAGAAATTGCTTATTTCTGTATAACGCTCCTAGTTTTTTGTGGACTTTTTTTATAGTCATGGATATGTGAATGTCAAATTTTAGTTTATTGTCTATTTCCACTCCTAGCAATTTGGTGTGTTCAGTTGGGTATATAGTGGTGTTGTCTTTTGCCGTGATGTTGAAGTGAGAGTTGTTTTGAGTATGTTTGGTGGGTTGGAAGATGAGTAGTTTAGTTTTGTTTGGGTTGAGTATTAATTGGGCGTCGGATAACCATGTTTCAACAGAGGAAAAGGCTTCCTGTGTGACATTTTGCAGTTTTGGTAGGGACTGAGCTGAGCAGATGATGGTCGTGTCATCTGCGTATTGTATGAGTGTGCCATGTTTGGTGGCAGAGGCTAGATTATTGGTGAAAACAGAGAATAGTAGGGGTCCAAGGATGGATCCTTGGGGAACCCCTATGGAGACAGGTAGTTGGGGAGATATGTCTTTCTGCCATACAACGGATTGTTGGCGGTCAGACAGGAAACTCTGAAACCAGTTGGTGACCGATTGTGAGAAGGACAGGTTATTGAGGACAGAGATAAGTTGTTTGTGTGGGACCATGTCAAATGCTTTAGATAGGTCTAGGAAAGTAGCAGAGGAGAAGTAGCCATTGTTTTTATGCTGAAGGACAGTGTTAGTAAAGGAGAGTAAGGCAGTGGTGGTGCTATGGTTTGGTCAGAAACCATGCTGAGTACTGGAAAGGAGGTTGTTAGTAAGGAGGTAGTCTGAGACCTGAGAGTGTATGCATCTCTCTAGTATTTTGGAGAGTGGAGAGAGAATAGCTATGGGGCGGTAATTGAATAGTTCTGTGGAGGGTCCGCCTTTGTGGAGGGGAATTATATGCGATACTTTCCACAGTGTGGGAATGTAACTTTCTGACAGAGATCGGCTAATCAAGATGGATACTGGGTAGGCCAGAGCATCAGCTGTGATTTGTAGGTATTCACTTGGGAGGCTGTATGCTGCTAATTTGGTGGGTTTAAGTTTAGTTAAGAGTTTTTTTTATGTTGGAGGTAGGTACAGGAGAAAAAGAGAAGGCAGTGGGGAGATTACTAGTTGAAGGTGTGGGTTGCAGTGGAGGGGGGTTGTGTTGTTTAGCTAGTGATAGTATGGTCTGAGTGAAGTGTGTGTTGAATGAGGAAGCAATATTTTCTGAGGAGTGAGGGATGTTAGGAGGGGGGGTACTGAATTTACCTGGGTGGAGGATGGAGTTTATGGAGGACCAGAACTGTTTGGGGCTGTGTTGTGAGGAGTCTAGGGCAGACTGGTAGTACTGGGATTTGTCCTGTTTTATCAGCTTTTTGACTCTATTGCGTAGTTCTAGGAATTTCTGTCTAGTTGAGGGGGTTTTGGTTTTGCACCAGTGCTCCCAGGCTTTATCCCTGTTTTTCATTTCTGACTTAGTGATTTTCTGTAGCCATGGGGAAGGTTGTGCTTTGGTTCTGGAGAATGTTACGGGGGCATGGTAATTAAGGATGTTCAGGAAGGTAGTATTAAAAAATTCAACTGCATCATCTAGACTAAGGTACTTTAGAGGATGCCAGTTACATTCTTTGAGGGATGAGATGAATGTGAGTGTTTTAAGTTTAGTTTTTTATGTATTTGACGGTAGATGACAGGTTTAGCTTGGTATAGGTATTTTTGAGTAGGAATGTTGGGGAGTGATCACTGAGGCTATCTGATAAGCAGCCTGTTAAATATGACTGGGGGCTCTTACTGACTAGTTTCCAATCCAGGGTAGTGTGCTTGGTGGAGTTTTTATTTATCCTGGTTGGTGACTGGATTAGTTGAGTGAAGCCATGAAGGTGTACATAGATATATGGATAGATATGTGAATTGCAGCACCAGATAGGAATAACAATCTGGAACCCCCACCACAAAATAACTGACCTTATGCACAGTTGATGGGGGTGGGGGCTCACATGAGGGGAACCTGGTGATGACTGCTATGTTACCCCCACCATAGCCATAAAAGATATGCTGTGCAATGCAATATCCAGCACATGCAGTTCTTGACCCCAGGACCCTCAGCAACACAGCTACAATGGTCTAACAGTAGGCCACTACAGCTGTAGAAAGTCAGGGCAATAACCAAAACATATCAACTAGTCCAGTCATACAACTGTACAGAGAATGTATACCATCATCTAGATGTATCTGTGTGTAAATATATTACTATCTACACTGCTAAAGCATATCTGTCTATATATATATATATATATATATATATATATATATATATATATATATATATATATATATATATATATATATGTATAGCTTTCTAACACTATATACATATATACATATTTATCACTATATATGGACATATATACATGCTGATGGCAACATCAACACATATAAGTGTCTACACCTGTCTGTCTACATATACACATTAATATGTGTATGCAGATATACAGCTATGTAGGTATATATGGACATAGTTACATATATGTCAGCAGATATATATATATATATATATATATATATATATATATATATATATATATATATATATATATATATCGGCACATATGGCCATACATCTGTAGAAAGCAATGGCAGATTAACAAATGCACATATGTCCACATGCACCATTACTGGGGTTGAGAGGCCCCACACACTATACGACATGTACAAGTAGGCATCCCCCCACGGCCAAACACATCCACCATGCAAAACACTACCAACTGTTGCAGATCCTTTAACCAGGACCTGACATGGTATGGGAACAGGAAGTTAAGAGTACAACATCCCACCTGTATGATGTCAGGCTGGTATTGTTCAAATATCATGCAGTACAGTCTGCCTCCCATAGGTAATATATACATATATATTACTATATATATATATATATATATATATATATATATATATATATGTGTGTGTGTGTGTGTGTGTGTGTGTGTGTGTGAATATATATATATATATATATATATATATATATATATATATATATATATATATATGGATATACATGTAACTATACATACACAGGCATATATATATGTACAGTAGGATACATATGTAGTCAGTGCACACAAAATGGAACAGCCACTATGCCTACAGCTAACCCCTGAACAGCCGGACACTGTATGGCCCACCCATACAAATGATGACCATTGCCTGCAACATATACCCACAGAGAGGTCATTGGGAAAACTCCACACACAGGCTTAAAGAAATGGAATACCTTTCATTGTGTACCATGACAGTTCTACATGCCATGTCATATAGCTGTTCAGAGAGTGACATCCATATAATCAGAGGAATGCAACCATGAAACAGTTATACTAATGTAGTAGTCAGGTAAGGTTCACAACCGTCACTGTCCAGACCAAGTCCATAGATTTGTACAGTAGTGAGGACTGACTGGGCCACAGGATACCAAATGATCAACAGTGTGCAATGCAGGTGTATAGTTCAGCAGCTGCTTACTACACTCTATACAAAAGCAGTGGGAGGTAAGGACATCACGTGACCAAATGGGTTGTAACTGTGACATAACAAGACACCATCACACGCACACTGACAAACAGAACAGTCCATCTGGTGGGTGGCAGTAGGCTTGCAGTAACTGAAAATATGTACATGATGTACATATTGGTGAAGTATAGGGCACTTTATCTCCCGATACCTTATGTCAGCTCACCCCTGATACCCCCAATATTTAACAGCCAAGGACATTTATGGTACCCCCCCAGACTCAATAATGCAGGCCCATATACCACTGTTACATACACTGACCTCTGGAATGCATAAGAGCACACATGTATTGTGTAGGCAACGCCCACACATATATTGCCCCAGCCCCACCATATGTGTGGGGGATACAACAGGCGTGGACAGATGGCAGCAACAGCAGTGTGATATACTCACAGCCCACTATGGAACACCTCCCCACAGCATGTCATATGTGCAAAGCTTGATATGTAGGTCATGTACTGATAGCACTCCATACACACACACTGCCAGTGGGATATCAGACACAGGACCTTTGTGGTGGACAGACAACACATGTTAGGCACACCTCTGGCCACCAAAATGATAGGCCCACAGTTGAGGGCTATGCAGACAGACTGCATTCCAAGGTAAAGTAGTATGTACACATTCACACCCTGTAACACCAGTACTATTCAAAGCATAACACAGCTCTACTCACACTCTGTCTGTAGTTTTTCAACCTCCTACACATATGTAGCTGACCTGAGTGTGCCAGTTCTCCTGTAGAAGTTATTACTACCTGCTGTCTGTAACACTGATGCCCACACACATGTAGGACTGTACAAACATACACAGAATGTCCAGGTTATGTCATAAAATATAACCCCTACAGTACATAATATGTGGGGAGGTCTAATATAATAATAATAATTTTGGTATACAGCAAATACACACCACATCATGCACAACATATGTACACAGGTTGGCAGAGTTGTGGCTGGGAGCACATACACAGGGCCACTAATGACATGTCGCTGTCATAACCTCATACATTTACTATTGTAACAGGGTTTGTGGCAACATATGTTCTATGATGGATAAGACACCAGCAACTGTCATGGCTTTCACCATCTACAGACTGCAATCCTCACACTACTGCCTGCAGTCCACAGATAGATGCTCCATAGGTAACACATGGAACCAATGGCACAACACACTGCCCTGTCTGCAGATGACCCTGCAAATGGGGATTCCACATAAACATGGAACTGACATGACAGGTATGGAGACATGTAAGAAAGACATATCCACACACACACACACACACACACACACACACACACACACACACACACACACACACACACTGTTAATCCAACAGTACACCACATGCAGAATAGCAGCACTTACAGTCTGTAGGTGGGTCAGGCACATCCCCCTCCTGTGTGTTGCCTTGTTTCCACAGTGTATGTTGTTGAAGGTAAATCCCCAATCCATCACATATGCTGGTTGCCAACCAATGGATCTAGTTCCTGCTCACAGTGAATGACAAGGGCCAACACCAACATGATGTTCCTAGATATCAGAGTGTGTTTCCATGCAATTTGCTATGGGACTGTTACCACAGCTGTTCCTCATGCAATCAGCCAGGGGATGGCTGCGAGTTATGCAGAGGCCATCAGCTGATCATAAGCATCACTTAAAATACACATGTTGCTGCCGGTCCCCACATTTACCAGACAGGGAGTGGGAGAGGCAAACAGAGGCAAAGACATGCCAGGGAGGGGTGGTGGAGTAAAACTGCAGCTTATATGTGTCACACACTTACCAACACAGGATATCAAACCCCTGACAACTATGTACTGTGTTCACAGTTTGATGCAGTTATTGGAAGTGCCACATGGGTTACCTGTTGTGGAGCCCTCAGAACATATCTGTGATGGTGCGTGACATCTGCAACAGGGATATGGTAGCTATATGGTAGGTGATGTACACGTGCCTGTCAGCCTGAACAGGTGCCAGCAGCAACACAGCCCCACTCTCACAGGGACACACACACATCGACACACTTGGCAGAGCCAGGGGTACAGCACATCAGTAGTGGGATTGCCACAACACATCACTGTGCAGGTACCACATGCACCACATGGGTCATACGGAGGTGGTATGGGCAAAGGGTATGAGGAGGTGTCTGAAATCTGACAGCATGTTTCTGTATGCACATGGGGGCTGTAGTGAGAGTGGCTGTGAACATACGCACCATACAACACACAGACAAACACACAGGGTGCCAGTACTGGCATGCATGGGTGCATGTCTGCACGGGTGTGTGGTGGTAATCTGTGGCAGTGGGATATACAAGGGTAGGCAATATACCTTGGCATCAGGCCACATGACAATGGTCTGCATTGTGTCTCAGGGCTGTAGTTTCTGCTCTTGCCCACACAGGTGGGTATTGTATCTCCCATCCAGTCACCTGGGTGACTATTGTGTGTGGCCAGTGCTGTGATTTGCTTGTCATGTATGTGTCCGTTATCCCATGACATGGACGGTGCCTGGGATGTGCACACCTCCCACATGCATGTAGAGTGACATGTGGATCTGTACCTGGGGTGTCTGGCCCATGTTGTGCACACAGATTACTATCATATGTGTCAGTCTTGCCCCTGTGGCAGGGACTGGTAATGGGCAGCATGTTTACCTGCACCTACATTGATGGCATGCTGACAGCATTCCCTGGTCCACACAAGGCATGCTGTCAGGCATGGTATGTCCATTGTGGGACACATGTGATGGCACCACAGGTGGTACAGGTGTCCATTTGGGAACATGGGGGAGGTGCACTGTCAGCATGTATGTGCATATTGCACAGATGGACAGGGGACATGCTCTGTGTAGCCCACTGCTATCACTCCATGGTTACTATCAGTTGCCAATATGCAGTGTACTAGCCACATATTGGCTGTTGCATAGGCATGTATGTGTGTATGAGACATGTGTTGAGAGTGTGCTCTGGGTAATACTGTGGTTGCTAAATGTGATTGCCTGGCCTTGATGTCACATGTATGGATATGGCTTTGCATCCCAGCCTCTCAGCTATTTCAAATCTGTTATCTCTGTACAGTGGACATTGTGCTATATAGTAGGGCCGCCATATAAGACTTATGCAAAACCCACTCCACATTGGCCACAGGTGTCACACACTCACAACCACCTCTATACAGGATACAAACGCATACACACACACACACACACACGCACACACGCACACACGCACACACGCACACACGCACACACGCACACACACACACACACACACACACACACACCTGTCACGTCTGGGAGTAGAACCCCTTCCTAACTAGTTTATTACACTTCAGCACTGCGCAGTTATATTACGTGCCATGCACATTACTGAAGTACTCCTTCCCCAAGGGTGTATTCCACAATGAATGACATCAGCAGGATTGCCAAAGTAGGCCATGTGAAATGTAGTGCATGTGACTAGCCTATAATGCATTGCTCCGTATACAGACATGGACACACACAAAACATCCAGAACTGCCATGGGTGGGGATGGAACCCTACCACAGTTCTAAATCACACTCAAGCGGTACGCAGTTACAGGATGCACTACGGTGATTAATGGGCTACTACCCTCTCAGAGGTGTATTCCTAGGTGGGTGACATCAATAGGCTTGTCAAAGTCGAGTATAGGAATTGTAATTCGTGTGGCTACACTAAAATCCATTGCTCTCTACACACACACATACACACACACACACACACACACACACACACACACACACACACACAGTTGCCACGTCTGTGGTTAGAACACCTACATAGCTACTTTATCACTCTACAGCAGTACACAGTTATGGAAAACACTACGGTGATTACTGGGCTACAACCTTCCCAGAGGTGTATTTCTAGGTGGGTGACATCAGCAGGCTTGCCAAACTTGAGTATAGGAATTGTAATTTGTGTGGCTACACTAAAATGCATTGCTCTCTACACAGACAGACACACACAGTTGCCACATTGGGGGTTAGAACACCTACCTAGCTACTTTATCACTCTACGGCAGTATGCAGTTAAGGGACATGCTACACTGATTACTGGGCTACCACCTTCTCAGAGGTGTATTTCTAGGTGGGTGACATCAGCAGACTTGCCAAAGTTGAGTATAGGAGTTGTAATTCATGTGGCTACACTAAAATGCATTGTTCTCTACACAGACAGAGACACACACACACACACACACACACACACACACACACACACACACACACACACACACACACACACACACACACAGTTGCCACGTCTGGGGTTAGAACACCTACCTAGCTACTTTATCACACTACAGCAATACACAGTTATGGGACTTGCTACTGAGATTACTGGGCTAAACTTTTTCCAAGGACGTATTTCAAAGTGGATGACCTCAGAGGGTTTGTCATAGTAGGGCTATGGGGAGGGCAGTGTGTGTGCATGGGCCATAACCCATTCATCTAGAAGTTGACACACCACATGCGGGCACATGCAGGGTTATATTCCACAGGTACATGTATACAGCTGCTAGATGACTACTTCCTTGTACAGTCATGTTGCACAGCTAGCACTTGTACCACATAGTCCATAATTCTGACAGGTACCGGTGGCTAATGTCTACAGTGAATGACATCTGAACATCATGTGGTTGTAGTAATTTGGCTGTGTGCTGGGTGGGACAAGCCTCATAATGGTTGGCTCCTTGTCACAGTCACTCTCTCCGACACATCTATGTACGTGTACGTCTGGCTTATTATAGTGTATTGTCTTTGGGTATATGCATGTATTCCTATCCACTGTATGTGCAAAACATGGGTGGTGCATACTGAGGGGTGACTGCACTAACATCTGTGGCTGTCAGATATGTCTGGTCCACTGTTGTTTGCAGACAAGGGCTTCTTTTGATTACGTGTGTGAGCATGCCCAGTAGGAATTTTCAGTATGCTGTTGACTGACATTGCCTTCATTTCTCTAAGTGTGTGAGCATGCCCAGTATGCCTTTCTGTATGGAATGTATGGATCAATACTAGGTAGTTTGTACTCCAGTGCAGACCATTGTGTTGTACACCTACAGGTAGCAAAGTGTTTCTGCTGAGTATCCGTCGATCATTTGGCGGGCGGCCATGGTGGTGCAGTGGTTAGCATTGCTGCCTCACAGCAAGAGGTTCTCCGGTTCGATCCTCAGCTGGGGTGCCTTCTGTGCGGAGTCTGCATGTCCTCCCTGTGGTCGCGTGGGTTTCCTCCGGGTGCTCCGGTTTCCTCCCACATCCCAAAGACATGCTGTAGGTGGATTGGACACTCTATATTGGCCCTAGGTGTGCGTGTGAGTGTGCCTTCTGTGGAAGGTTGGGCGCCGGGCTGGCAACTCGACACCGTAAAACTCCACTGCCATTCAATGTGCGGACAAGGTGATCCGCTGTGGCAACCCCTAACCGGGAAAAAGCCGAAAGAAGAAGAAGATCCGTCGATCATTTGGCAATATGAGGACAAACTGTGCAGAGGATAGTGTGTACTGTAGGTGATTGTGTCTGTGCTGCTTCAGCCGTATGGTATTGCTGTTAGCAAAGATATTCAGACACATGTACTGTTATACACAGTGATGTTGTCTGTCTCCGTGTACTGCCAGGTGGACATTCTTGCTCACAGTGCTGTCTTGGTGGACAAGGGTGACTGCAGCTGTGTCCGGTATTGTGGGCAGACACCTATGTATTTATGGTAAGTTATGCCATTCTGAAATGGGGGCTGCAGACACCTGCTGCTGGGTCTGTGTATCCAGTTCAGCACCTTGGTAGAGTATTGGCGGGGGATCCCATACTTGTACACCCATTGAAAAGACAGCCTTGGCTTATCTTGCTGTGGCAATGCCTCACAACTGTACAGATTCGCAGAGGTTGCCTAGAGGCAGGGGCCAAGGGTCAGGGCATTAACCCTATTGTGGTGCACGGGCAGGTGTGTAGCCACCCATTTATGTGTTTGTAGCCAGAGATAGTGTGGGCACACAGCTTGGTGTCAGACCCTGCACATTCCATGCTGCCCATGCACCCAACCCCCACGTCTGTTATTCTAACCTCTTCCAGACATTATGCATACATTCTCTGATACTTTCCCTAAGGGTATCACCCCATCACAGGTGTGTGTTAGTGTTGGTCCTTGGTTCATGCAGTGGGACATGGTGGACATGTTACTGTGGTTTGTCCACATGGCCTTGCATATGGCTTATGTGGAGTGTGTTATGTTGTTATTAGGGTGTCCATGACTTCACATGCATTGACAGTTCATGTGAGACACAGGCCTTTGGCAGAGGCTTGTGAGGCATAAGGTGTTGCTGCAAGCCACATGTGGCAGGCCATTGCATTCTGTCAGGCCTACAGTCGCAGACCACCAAGCAGTATATTTCCCTAGGGTGACAGGGTAGGTGTGATAGGTGTTCATGCAAGTTCCTTCTATCAGTCTTGATCAGGTGGTGTGGATGCTGGCAGGGTGCCATGTACAGCTAGGGACACACCTGCATGGGATACCAGCACTGCATGCTGCATTCTTCCACTATTGCCATGTACAGGAGGGGTCATACTGTACCCATTCCCCACAGCAGGGATATGGCCAGAGAGGTACCTGTGGGTGGTGATTGCATGAGCTGGGTGCATGTGTGCTATGGACAGTACTTGCATCTGACACACAAATATGCATGGGGCATTCCTGGTATGCTGGCATGTGCAGGTACACCAGCTGTTTCCCAATACAGCAGTCCTATCTCCGTTGTGATCTGCAGCTGTTTGGCCAGACAACACCGGTATCCCCTACTACAGGACCAGTTGCTGTGATGCATACCTGTATGTACAATTCCAAGGATGTCTCCATTACACAGTGATACAATGTATACTGTATGTCTGGGGTACTTTCCCCTGTGTATTGCTTGTATATCTAGCCCAACAGACATGCCATATCAGTCTTTGAGATGGTGACACATATTACCACCATACATTTACTTTGGCTTACTGCTAGCATGTGGTATACTGGTGGGGTTTGTCCTTGGCACTGCAGTTGGGAGGGCTTGTCCCTTTCATCAGCAGTACTGGGCTATGGCCACCAGGTCTTACCTCGACATGCATACATACTGATACATACTGACCACTCTCACACAATATGGGACACACACCATCCTACCACATACAGACCTGCATATTGTGCACATGCTACAACCTATCCTGCTACCTTGGCACCTCTGGGCATCTCTGCTCCACTCGTATTATACCTACTCATGGGTGATACTGCATTTCTACACAGGATTGGGGAGGCAAACCTGACTATTATTACATTTCTATGCTGGAATGGGGGTAGGGGCATGCCTGACTGTTTCTCCATGCCTACATGGGAGTGGGGGGGGGCACACCTGGCTGTTATCACATTGCTATGTAGGATGGGGAGCACAAGTGACACTTGTACACATTTGCTATGACTGCACTGGTATGTCATGCACTCCATTTCATTCTGTATTGCTAACTATTATGCTGTCTAGAGGCACACCAGTGTACTACAGATCATGGCTTTGGTTGCCCTACATATTATTATCTGACATCCTACCCTCAGAACTGGCATCCCACTGCCTGCCCTGCTGTGGTCAGTCTGTGTAGGTCTGGGGGTGGGATTAACCCTAGTCATCATTCTAGGGCCATGGCACAGGTCCTGTTTGGGTTTGTGTCCACCTGTCCTGCTGGCTGCGACTGTTGTTGGGTATGTGAACCATCCTGACTAGAATATAAGGTTCATATGGACACACATTTTGCACAGCACATTTCCTGCAGTTACTGCTGTCTCCCTGTGTAGTACTGGCTACTATGGTGACTCCAGTATGTGTTACACATGTCAGGGTGGCACTATGGGTGAATACTGTCTGCTGCCATAACATTCAGCCACCCAATTCCCTTGCATGCTCACATCCATACCATAGCTACAGGTGGCAACACATTCTACTCCTTTTGGCAGTTGGTAGGTTGATTGACTTACCTTGTGGGTGCACCAGACTTGCGGATGGTGCTGGAGGGCTGCCTATGTTGGATGCACATAGTACACTCCCAATACCTGGTTGAGCACAGGTGGTGTCATGTTTGGTATTCCTTTTACTGTATGTGCGAGTCCGAGAGAGGTGTCATTTCCCGGGACCCTACTGTGTCAGCGCATGTGCTATGTGTTGCCTCTTTGTCAAGGCCAGGGCATACTGGGCACGCCTGCTTCTGCCTACTGGGGCAGGCTCAGGTTCTTCCTCCTCTGAGTCACTCTGTGCCTGTTGCAGGCCTTGGCATTGGTGGGGGGTCTGTATGGCCCTGCCCCTTACTGTTCCTGATGCAGCTTTTTCCACAGGATCATATTGTGTAGCATCGCACATATCATAACAATTTGGGTACATGTAGCTGGTGCATATTGCAAGGCTCCACCGGATGTGTCCAGACACCAGAACCATGACCCGAGCATCCCGAACACATGCTCTATTACATGTCTGGCCCATGCATGTGCCTCATTATGGCATTATTGTTCAGGTGGGTGTGCATTTCTGATGGGTGTCATCAGCCATGGCTCCAGTGGGTACCCAGCATCCTCCACTAGGTGACCGTAGGGGATGTCCCCATTGGCAAATCTCTGGTACAGCTGCATCAGATGCCATATGTGGGAATCGTCATAGGTTCCAGGGCAGCCAGCACACACATTCATTATAATGCCCTGCGCATCACATACAACCTGGCAGTTGATGGAGGGGATGCCCCTGCGGTTGATGTAGGCCCTACCCTGCTCACCAGGTGGTGCTTTGTTGCATATGTGCGTGCAGTCTATAGCACCCACTAACCCTTGGTATTCTGCTATTTGGTGGAAGAGACGCATATTGCCGGTCAACACCTCATGGGTATTGAGGAAATATGCCTGCTCACTGGCATGTGCTGACATGGCATCCAGAAACTGGTGGAATATTCTGGGTGCTGATGCATGTGAGATCCTCATGTTATTCCCAGTTGTGCTTTGGGAGGTACCTGTGGCTAGCATAACTAGGCCTACACATACCTTGGTATCCACTGGGATGGGTTCCCCTCGTTTGGTTTGGTGTGTCAGGTGTGGCCAGCACAACTCAACTACTTGCTGTAGGAGGTCTCTGTCCACCCTATAGCACTCCACTATCTCCAACTCATGTAGCCCCTGGTAGGTTATCCAGGGTCTGTACACTCTTCTCTGTCTCCTCACTGTGGGTTGTTCAGCAGCATGCACATCCTCACCACCCTCAGCCTCTTGCACATGTTGTTCTATGTTGTCTGCTGCAGCCCTTCTCATTTTGTAGGTTTGTTTGTTAAAATTTCCCTGTTTGTATAAACCAGTGGTGTAGAGTGTGGGAAACACCAGTGGGGAAAGTGTTTACATAGTTTATAGTAGTGTTCTGGGCTGGGCTGTTGCCTGTATAATTGGCTGCTTCTGATACATTTCAACTGCCAGATATACTAGTTCTCCTTGATTACCTTCCTACAGCTGATTTCCTTTCCCATTGCTCTTCTGTTTGAACCCGGGGCTGCACCATGCAAACAGAGTACTCAGATGTGCACACTGCTGCTGTTTCCTGTTTTTACTTCTTTTTTCTTCTTGTAAATCCCGGTGCCCGGCATGCACACCCGCTTACAGTTTATAAAGAGTGCTGGGCAGGTTTAGGCACACCCCCTAGCTTGGCTGTGCTAAGCTGAGAGCATGCCTGAGCCACAGGGCTCCAATCTGCTTACAGTATGCCTGACCCACCCACCCATGATGTCACCTACCTCCTAGTCTTGCACTCAGCTATTCATACTCTTACCCTGTTGGGACCTGCCTCACATGCTGGGGAAAACCGGGATTCACTATCCTTCCCCTCATTTGCATAGGATTGCCTGCTAAATGCATAGTTACATGTGTCACACTGTGCCTACCCCCTTAACAACCACTATTCATTAGCCAGGTTGTCATTTGCCTGCCATTGACTTGCATGGCGGAATACTGATTTTAGTTAGACTGCTTTTTTTTAGGTTTATTTTCTTATTTCCCCACCGATCCCATTTGCGCACCACTGCCCTATGCTTCACCAGCCATGATCGATGAAGATAAAATAAAAGTTGTATTTTGTATATTTTGCATTGCTTGCAAAGCCTATGGCCTTATACTTGGCCATTGGCATGCTTCCTCAATGATATGCAGCCTTTATTTGGAGCTGTCATGTCCTAGTTTTGGATTTTGCAGTACCGTACTCGGTTACTAACCGAGTAACCAAGCACATTTCTGCATATTATGCTAGACCTGCACTCCATGATTCCTGCTTCCTGGATGGCAGATTTACCTCATTTGCATGGTTTTCACCTGCAAATGGGGTAATTTGCATATGGGGGCTGGGAATGGGCAGCACTAGTGCTAGAGTCTTCGCGGACGTCAAACGGCCATGTACCTGGATCGCTCGGCCGCCATATTGGCAAAATTACCTCTTACACTAATCATGCACACCGTGCAAGCTTTTGAGAATCTGGGGGTTTGTTTTGCAGCACAATAAACCACTCCCTTGCTTGATAAAAAGTGTATATATATATATATATATATATATATATATATATATATATATATATATATATTGAAAGCTTGTGAGGAAACTATTACTCTATTTTTTTTTACTTGGATCGCTTGTCTGTGTACTTAATAAAGGATTTTCGACTGGAAACAGACTGCCTGCCTTGCTTGGATTACTTTTGAATACTTAGAATTTCTGTACAATTATATATTTTTCATTATTTTTTTTTTTACTTAAGATGAGTTTAAGTTTGCTACTTCTACTATTATTGTCTGATCTGATTAATATACAGTGATTAACTAGAGATATTTGGACTGAAAATCTTCCACATAAAGTTCATGGATATCAAAGCCAGTAATCTAAGCATACACAGCCGCTATCCACACTATGGCAGAGATTTTGAGTGTGCTGCATGGCTTGCTTGAGGAAGTCTCACAACTACAGGGACTTCACGATGACCTATATTGTTTACAGAGTGATATGATATGATATATACAGATATATACAGATATATAGGGGAAATGTAGCCAATATGGCTGCTGAGAACAGAGCTTGCCCACTTATTATTTAATGGTATATCAATAAGGATACTAACAAATGCCATCTGTGACCATCATATTGGGTTGTTTCTTACATTTTTTCATGTTCTAATGAAGTCCTATTACGAATAAAGGATGAAAGCGCTCAACATATAATGTGTGTCCGTCTCATTCTTCAACCTTAGTTACGGAGGTTTGTTCTTTATTTTAATATATATATATATATAGATATATATATACATATATATATATATATATATATATATATATATATATATATATATATATATATATATATATATATATATATATATAGATATATATATATATAGATATATAGATAGATATAGATATAGATATGGATCTACTTTCTTTCAACAAAATTATGTTACATCAGATTTTACTTGCCCGAGCTGAAATCTCCGAATCTGCAATTAACCAAAACCATGGACTGCCAAAATCCTTTCCCTGTAAAAGGAACCACTTGGCCACCATGGAAATAAACCTAAACGGACAAAAGTTAAACCCACCAAAGTGGGGGGGGGCTTCACCCCCACACCTTCCACACCCTCTTACTTAAATATATCAACTCCAAGATCACACTACACTGACGAGAGGGCAAAGTTCACCATGGTGGCCAAGTTGTTCCTTTCACAGGGAGAGGATTTTAGCAGTCCATGGTTTCAGTTAATTGAAGATTCAGAGATTTCAGCTCGGGTAAGGAAAATTAGATGAAAGTCAGTAGACTCTTATAAATCTATCTATATATATATATATATATATATATATATATATATATATATATATATATATATATCAAATATACACAGATATATGCATACAAATTTGCATATATGTATGTACACATGTAAACTCATTTTGCAAGCAACAGGTAAACTATTTTTTAAACATTAACTAGAGGAGGTACAGTTGGGGCACTATTGAAATGGACACAGATACAAGATGATGTTCATTGGAAGTTTGGTGGAAGTAATGTATTTTTAATCAGGTGAAGTGTGTTTTATGACTTCAGCAATCAGTCTGTGCAGCAAGGTCAGAAGATTGGAGGATTTGGAAATGTAAAGAACAGTTATAAGGCAACTCTTATGGTTGGCGGGGAAATATATCTTATTGTCAAAGAAGACACACATGTTTTACAACTCTTAGTTAAAATCATTTAAATGATCTCGAATCAGCTTATCTGTTCTCAATGTCTGTGATACTGGTTAGCCATCTACTACTGCATGCAACATATTGGCTTGGTAAAAGCAGGAATAAATACACACACACACACACACATATATATATATATATATATATATATATATATATATATATATATATATTTTTTTTTTTTCTAATTATGTCTTGAATTAACAGATTCATATAATGAATGCAAGCCTTTTTCAAATGTAGTGACCTAACAATGGATATAAATAACTTTTATATGATATGCTGAGATGCCAACATTTTAATCATTGTTGTCATCATGGCAAAGCAGAAAATAAAGGGAGATCAAAAAGGGACAGTGATAGGTTTTACACTAAATAAATTCCACAGATATAAAATCTTCATTTTTCTTAAAGGATAACATCTAATACAATATCTTTTTTCACGTGTGGAAATGTTTTATCCCTTTTTGACTTGCAGAGGAAAATATAGCTATATTTAGAAGGATGCTTATCTAACTCAGAAAAGCTGAAATTAAATGTACACACTACTACAAAGAGTCTTAAATCCAACTGGTTTGAGCTGAAACATTTGTCCCTTTTCAGAAAACAGTTGTTCAAATCTGTACTCATCCATTATATTCAGACAAATAGATTGTATAGAAAAAACTTTGTTCTTTATTACTATTCCTGTTGGTTAAATACTAGTATTTACTATTGTGACTATAACATTTGATAATTGCATTCAGATAGAAATATTTAACAATAAATTTGTCTGAAATAACTGTTAAAAATATGAATTTTTAAAGTAAATGTTAATACCCTGAGATTGCCTCATAAAAACATCCATAAATAAATTCAGCACATGCTCCAGATATTGAAATATTGACAGGACAATACTAGACTTCATCAGAATACAAGAGCAATTACTGTCATTAGCCTATTGTTCCAGAAGACTGCACACCCACCATCTTAGCAGATCTGCACCATTTCATCCGATATGCATACTAGGGGGAGGGGGGCAAGGAAAAATCCCCTACTACGATTAATGATTGATACAGCAGCCAGTGACTTGAATATTATTTCTGATGTTTAGTATTTCTCTTTTTGATAGAAACAGCTACTGACATGCTTTATTGCAAAAGCCTGCTGCTGCAGCTATACCAGTTTTTTCTCATAATTTCTTAAAACTGCAGGAGTTCTGCATATAACATAAGGTAACCCTCTCACACACACACACACACACACACACACACACACACACACACACACACACACACAAACAAGGACACATAAACATTTGCAACAAAGTGTTTAAACTTTAAAACATGCATGAATCTGTACAAAAAAAATGTATAATTGGTGTGCACATAAACATGTAAGCAGGAAAAGCATCTACTTCCTTCATAATGCCGTAAGTTCGCAAATCCAGTCTCTGTAGATAAGAACTATTGAGGTCCTTGAAATTACAATGGCAGTTAAATTGATCATGTCATGATTAGCCCTGAATTCTTCAATGGAACCTTCATTTGAGTTATTGTTGCCTATATTTTTATTAATTTCCTGAGATAGCAATGCTACAATATGCAATTGCAGGGATAATTAACTTCATAATATGCTATTGGTACTTAGCAGTTAATAGAAACAGAAAAAATATACCAACAAAAGAAATAACAACAGCTATGGCAACATCCACAGACACATACCAAACACAAATCATTTTTTGCCACGATATATGTTAATTTGCAACATTGATCATCCTGGTAATATTATTTTTAAATCAGTTTTAACATTCATTCTTTATACAGCATCCACAGAAGCATGCCAATCACAAATTATTATTATTATTATTTTTGCAGCAATATATTTTAATTTGCACCATTGAGCATCCTGGTAATATTATTTTTAAATCAGTTTTAACATTCATTCTTTATAATCTTATTAGAAGTATATACATTTGAGATTACGTGCTCTGTTAAAACACAAATATGGATTATTTCTTATGCTATTACCCTTCCATGTTTTATGAATTATGAGTGACTAGTTTTTCATTCAAAGATGATGCTGCCTAGATAGAAACTGCTTCCTAGGATAAGCACTAAAGTCCTGCAAACATGTATAACACTACTGAAGAAAATGGAAGCATCTGATGGTTGCATGAATGGATGGCTAGTCTGTACGCATGGATGTCTTGTACAACAAATAATTATTTTACACACAGAATTATCACTAAGAGCAATGAACAGCTATGCCAGCAAATAATGTCTGCAATGCTTCTTATAACAAACATAGCAGAAAATGTAACAGCAAAAAAGTGTACAGTTCATTGCAGTATATCTCTGAGATTTAGTGCTATGAGGTACTGTTTGGCTTTCTTTTATAGTCATGGGTTTGACTTCCCTCACTGCCTACCTGCTACATGACAAGTAAGTCTTTTAAGGAGATAGTGCTGATGATTGTCCCTTAATTTAAGTGAGCTTGTGCAACTAAGAAATTAATTAAAAAAAAATGCTCATGATCTAAAATCAACACAGCAAAAGTTATCAGAGCAGGAGCAGTTAACATAAAATGTTTGAGATGTAATGTCATGGAATTATATACAGTTCGGTGCTGTAGTTTGCACAATAAACACCATACTGAAGCATTGCTAAATCTGTTTGCTGCTACAGTTTTACAGTTTTCCACCAATAAATGACAGTCCTGGGGAATAATTAAATAATTATCAGCTTGACACTCAAAACAAATTATAGAAATGCATATATTTCAATATCTAAAATTAGAAATGAATGTCATTTGAGCTTTATGCCGAACAAATTACTTGAATCTGTAGATCATGATTTTTTGTTTTATAATTAATCTACACAATCAACCCAACGTTCAATAATTTTAGTTTGCAGAAGGTTATAGCTTACCACAACAAAACATATAAGCAAAGAAACAGAACAAAAGAAAAAAGTGTACCTAGATATTATAAGAAATATATATGATATATAATATATAATATATAGGTTCATAGGTTCATACTAGGCTATCTGCCCGAGGGCATTTACAAGCCTAGCCCATCATTTTGTGGCTTACGCCACCCCTTTAGTATGGGGAACTATACCCATTATTTTGCTGTGCCTCTGTCGAGCAGTGACACTGAGGTAATCCCTGGGGTATATCTGCGATCTCCCATCCATTGGTCAAGATTTCTCTTGAACAAGGCCAGCGAGGTGCTCTGCCTCACATGTACCGGGATTTTGTTCCACAGCATAGGGAGTCTTTGGGTGATGAATCTATCCCTCCAGCACGTCCTATTAATAGCCGTGTCAAGGTTTAAGTCTCCGCCCTTGTGGCTCTGATGGATCTAGATTTTTGAGGTGAAGCATATTCATCAAATCTGGGTTTGACATGGCCTTGTATGTTAGGCAAAGGTCACCTCTGAGCAAGCGGTAGCGACTGAATAGAGCTGGAGTTCTTTCAGTCGGGCAGCATAGGACAGATTTTTGAGACCCTTTATCCTTTTGGTGAGGAACTTTTGTGGCCTCTCCAGCTGCTGCAAGTGTCGGGTCAGATACATTCCGAATGGGGCATTGTACTCAATCATTGGTCTGATGAGTGATGAGTAAAGGGAGACTATGACCTCCCTTGATCTAGATGAGAATCCCTTCATGATAAGGTGGGCAATGTAGAAGGTCTTCCTAACTACTTTAGCTACATGGGTGTCGAATGACAGACTACTATCAACCTGGGTCCCCAGGTCCCTGATAACTTCTTCTGTGCTCAGTGGATTGCCACCTATTTGGTAGCTAGGGGTAACCTTGTTTTTCCCGAAGGATATGACTATGCATTTTTTGGCATTTAACTTTAGACCGTGGCTCTGGCACCAGTTATCCATTTCTGTGAGACCCTTCTGAAGGATATCTGTGTCAGATGTGTTTTCTACTATGGCGCCCAGTTTGCAGTCATCTGCAAACTTTGTCAGCCACAACCCTCCTGTGTTTGCTTGTACTTCGGAAAAGTAGATGCCAAACAAGAGTGGGCCCAGGACTGAGCCCTGTGGGACACCACTTGTGACAGGCTTTGAGTCTGACATGGCGCCAGCAACTCTGACCCTGTGGGTTCTGTCACTCAGCCAGTTTGCAACCCATCTTGTGATGTATGGGTTGACATTTAAGCTGATGAGTTTTTCAATGATACCCGAGTGGGGTATTGTATCGAAGGCCTTAGCCAGATCGAGGTAGGCTGTATGGACTGCCTTTCCCTCATCAATGGCTTTGGTGACTGTTTCAAAAAGTCAACCAAGTTTAATAGGCATGATCTGCCTTTGACAAAGCCAAACTGGGTTGGATCCAAAGTCTGCAAATTCCTATGTCTTTATTTATGAGGTCCATTATGATCCTCTCCATGGCTTTGCAGATAAGGCTTGTCAAGCTAATGGGCGGTAATTTCCAGGGTCGGTGGAGGCACCGCCTTTGTGAAGTGGTACCACAGTTGCAGTCGCCACTCCTGGGCGTATCCAGAGGTAAGACTTTGATTAAACAGCTGTCCTAGCTGTGGGTTTAATTCCTCATTGAGTTCATGGAGCACACAGCCGGGGACACCATCAGGTCCCATGGATGCTGTGTTTTTGCTTTGGAGAGAGCAGTTCCCACTTGGGCAGTGGAGATGTTTGGGGGCTGCAATCGTTTGGTATAGATAACTCTCCTTTGGGGAGGGGAGAAGTTTGCACTGAACCTGTCAGCCAGTATGTTGGCAATGTCTGTAGGATCAGTAATCTTCACATCATTTTGAACTAGCTCTGAGCATATCTGGGAGTTTCCTCCCAGGTTTCTAACATAGCTAAAGAAGGCCTTATGATTGTCTTTTGAGTCTTTAGCTATTTTTCTCTCGAAATTTGCTTTGGATGATTTTATGAGAGCTCTTAGTTTTTTACTTATAGTGATCAAGGGTGTCTTACCTTTTAAGGATTTTGCTCTATCTTGTAGTAGCTTCCTCCTTTTGTTGTAGAGTTTGTTTATGGCTGGGGTCCAACAGACTGGACGCTTGCCTTTGGTACAAAGAGTCTTTGTTTTGCTTGAGATTGCCTTATCCATGCAGTCCTGCAGGTGCTGGTAGAAGGCATTTGTAAGTGATTCAGCGGCTTGAGTACTGTTTTCCGCCAGCTCGGGGCCTTAAAGGAGACCACACTAGTGTTTAGAAGTGTGAAGTCGGCTTTTGAGAAGTTTTTTAGTGTGGTCTTTTTATTTCAGGTGGGGTGGGATGAGGACCTCCAGCGAGATTAGTTTGTGGTCTGATCTCACCAGTGAGGGGTACACCTCCGGTGTTGAACATTGTGCTCCCATGTTCGTGATGATGAGATCAAGTATGTTATCTCCTCTTGTGGGGATGGTGACTAGTTGTTCCATGGCATTTGAGTTTATGAATTCCAGGAACTTTTGGGCTAGGGTGTTTGGGCTTGAGTAGTGTTCCCAGTCTATATTAGGGTAATTGAAGTCACCTAGTATGATGGTGTTTGGTGATACATTTATCCCCTCTAGTGTTTTCAGGAAGGCCATGTGAGGTTCCTGAGTTTGTGAGGGTGGCCTGTAACATGCTACAATTTGCAGAGCAGTCTTGCCTATGGTTAATTGCACCTGGATGGTCTCCGATGCATCGTGCGTTGCCACCAGTCTTGAGGTGTGGGTGTCCTTGATGAATATGGATACCCCCTCCTTTCTTGGTATTGTCCGGATTTTGGGGCCGGAACGCATGATATGAGGTAAAACCTGATAGCGCTGGGGTGCTCTCAGGAGCCTTGAACCAGGTTTCTGTCACAGCACAGACATCGATGTTCTCCATAATGAGAAGGGCCTCGAGTGCGTGCATTTTGAGATTTAGACTTCTGGCATTGAGCAGCATTACCCTTAGTTTTTTTCCTTTTTGTGTTCTAGGGTGGTAGGTTTAGAATTTGAGCCTTGCCTAAAAAGGCACTATGGGGTGGCAAGAGCCTTTGCCAATATCCGGAATCCCAGGGTGACAGGTGCAAGCCGCCCTTGAAGCAGCGTGGCTTGTCCAGCATGTCATCCCAGGCAGACAGACACTGGATCCCCTTTGAATGACACCAGTGTTTAAGCCAATTGTTAAAGCTGATCATCTTATCTCTGTATTGTGGCATCATTCTTGGTGAAGGTAGGATACTGCTCAAGGTCAGGGTCATACCAGCCTGGGCTACATAATCAGAGAGCTCCTCAATGTCTCTTTTCATGTAGTCCAAGGAGGTATGTCTCAGGTCGTTTACACCAGTGTGGACAATGACTGAGTCATATTTGTACCTGCTGTTGAGAGACCTGAGTGCTTGCGTTATGTGGCGGATTCTAGCGCCCGACAGGCAGCTTACTGTGACCTTCTCCTTACTCAGTCTGGTGAGCGGGACGTCAGGGTGTCTGACTATGGAGTCACCAATGACTAGTGTGTCTGGCATTGTGTTTGGCCTTAAGGGCTGTGACTGTTTGACACTCTGACTGTGAGGTCTATGTGTTGCAGGTGTTGTGTTCTGAGGTGGTGGTTGTTTGGGTGTCTGCTTTGGTGGCCTCTGCTGTTTTGGTAGATTTTTGATCAGAGCCTCCGAGTATGTCTTTGTGTGTTTATGTGTAGGATTTGAGGTTGTAATGGTACTATGTGAGACTGGGTCTATAGTGTGTGTGGCAACCTTCTCCTCCTGACTGGTCTTGCCAGTCCTATGTTGAGAGAGCTCAGCCTCCAGTTTGGCCGTATAGTTGCATCTCTCGCATGTATTTGTGTTTTGTGGGAGGAGAAGAGGGTTGTCTGTGTACATGAGGCAATTGTAACATTGCCTCAATATTCCTAGGTTCACCAGCTGAGCAGGAGAGGACACTAGCAACTGATCCCTCGACATGCTAGAAGGAATAGACAAAAAACTTTAAAAAGATTCTGGGGGACGTGGGTGACCGAGAAATGGGGGGGTTGCCTTTTTGGGGTACTATCTATGACAAGAGTGCCGTATCAAGGTAATAAGTACTGTAGGAGCAAGTGCTACGTTTAACAGATAGAGAATAGTCTACTTGGAGTTAAGTAGAGATGATCTTTTTAATTATAGGATACGCTGATTAGATCAGTAGTATAGTTCGAGGAAGATAGTTTTAAGGGAAAATTTGAAGAGTGGACTTTAGGTAGCCCGAATAGTTTAAACCTGCTTAACCAGAGCTGCCCTAGTGTGCAACAGTGGCAACTCCGTGCTAAATCGCGCTAATGCACGCTAAAGCGTGCTTTATAGCAGGGGGCTGGAAAAGACAGGAAATGACCCAAAATGGCCAATAAACTACAAGTTACTGCCTTAAACCACTCCTCTGAGGACAAATGAAGGAGTATTGGAAATGACCCCTAGTGGCCAATAAAACTACAGTTTCAAGTCAGTAACCACCTCTACGGGGGGCAGGGAAGCTGCTCAATGTTAGTCACTGCCACTGATGAACACAGAGACCCTCCTTCAGCCCAAGCAAAATGGCCTCACAGAAACTTTCAAACAGTTCAGGAACAGCAAGCCTGTAACTGAACTTTTTTAACTCTCAGAAAAGTGGGAAAAAAGCAAGATTTTTTTTGTTTTTGTTTTTTACAGAGATAGCAGAGGTTCACAAGTAATATCAAGTTATAACAGTGCAGTAAATGACCCCACACAAGAGTGCTAGGTCAAGGAGAGAAAATATGCAAGTTTTAAGAAAAAAACGATTTAAAATTAAGTGCAAACAGGAAATTCAGCAAACAGCTTTTGGTTGTGCTCTAAATACAGCTACTAATACAGAAATCAAGTTTAACAAGCCAGAAAATGCTCAAGCTAGGCAGCTATGCAGAAAAACTTAGCAAATAAACAGAGAAAAAATACTTAAAATCTCAAAATAGTTTAAACCTGCTTAACCAGAGCTGCCCTAGTGTGCAACAGTGGCAACTCCGCTTCGGCGCTAATGCATTAAAGCGTGCTTTATAGCAGGGGACTGGAAAAGACAGGAAATGACCCAAAATGGCCAATAAACTACAAGTTACTGCCTTAAACCACTCCTCTGAGGACAAATGAAGGAGTTATGGAAATGACCCCTAGTGGCCAATAAAACTACAGTTTCAAGTCAGTAACCACCTCTACGGTGGCAGGGAAGCTGCTCAATGTTAGTCACTGCCACTGATGAACACAGAGACCCTCCTTCAGCCCAAGCAAAATGGCCTCACAGAAACTTTCAAACAGTTCAGGAACAGCAAGCCTGTAACTGAACTTTTTAACTCTCAGAAAAGTGGGAAAAAGCAAGATTTTTTTTGTTTTTGTTTTTTTACAGAGATAGCAGAGGTTCACAAGTAATATCAAGTTATAACAGTGCAGTAAATGACCCCACACAAGAGTGCTAGGTCAAGGACAGAAAATATGCAAGTTTTAAGAAAAAACGATTTAAAATTAAGTGCAAATAGGAAATTCAGCAAACAGCTTTTGGTTGTGCTCTAAATACAGCTACTAATACAGAAATCAAGTTTAACAAGCCAGAAAATGCTCAAGCTAGGCAGCTATGCAGAAAAACTTAGCAAATAAACAGAGAAAAATACTTAAAATCTCAAAAGTGGCTCCCTTCTTCTCTCAGCATTTTTTCCTCTTGGAGGGTGCTTCACCAACAGCCAACAAGCCTGAAAAGATGCTCAAACCACGAGGCAACTAGGTTTTAAGAGAGGAAGATGAAGGAGTTATGGAAATGACCCCTAGTGGCCAATAAAACTACAGTTTCAAGTCAGTAACCACCTCTATGGGGGCAGGAAAGCTGCTCAATGTTAGTCACTGCCACTGATGAACACAGAGACCCTCCTTCAGCCCAAGCAAAATGGCCTCACAGAAACTTTCAAACAGTTCAGGAACAGCAAGCCTGTAACTGAACTTTTTAACTCTCAGAAAAGTGGGAAAAAGCAAGATTTTTTTTTGTTTTGTTTTTACAGAGATAGCAGAGGTTCACAAGTAATATCAAGTTATAACAGTGCAGTAAATGACCCCACACAAGAGTGCTAGGTCAAGGACAGAAAATATGCAAGTTTTAAGAAAAAACGATTTAAAATTAAGTGCAAACAGGAAATTCAGCAAACAGCTTTTGGTTGTGCTCTAAATACAGCTACTAATACAGAAATCAAGTTTAACAAGCCAGAAAATGCTCAAGCTAGGCAGCTATGCAGAAAAACTTAGCAAATAAACAGAGAAAAAATACTTAAAATCTCAAAAGTGGCTCCCTTCTTCTCTCAGCGTTTTTTCCTCTTGGAGGGTGCTTCACCAACAGCCAACAAGCCTGAAAAGATGCTCAAACCATGAGGCAACTAGGTTTTAAGAGAGGAAGATGAAGGAGTTATGGAAATGACTCTAGTGGCCAATAAAACTACAGTTTCAAGTCAGTAACCACCTCTATGGGGGGCAGGGAAGCTGCTCAATGTTAGTCACTGCCACTGATGAACACAGAGACCCTCCTTCAGCCCAAGCAAAAATGGCCTCACAGAAACTTTCAAACAGTTCAGGAACAGCAAGCCTGTAACTGAACTTTTTTAACTCTCAGAAAAGTGGGGAAAAAAGCAAGATTTTTTTGTTTTTGTTTTTGTTTACAGAGATAGCAGAGGTTCACAAGTAATATCAAGTTATAACAGTGCAGTAAATGACCCCACACAAGAGTGCTAGGTCAAGGACAGAAAATATGCAAGTTTTAAGAAAAAACGATTTAAAATTAAGTGCAAACAGGAAATTCAGCAAACAGCTTTTGGTTGTGCTCTAAATACAGCTACTAATACAGAAATCAAGTTTAACAAGCCAGAAAATGCTCAAGCTAGGCAGCTATGCAGAAAAACTTAGCAAATAAACAGAGAAAAAATACTTAAAATCTCAAAAGTGGCTCCCTTCTTCTCTCAGCGTTTTTCCTCTTGGAGGGTGCTTCACCAACAGCCAACAAGCCTGAAAAGATGCTCAAACCACGAGGCAACTAGGTTTTAAGAGAGGAAGATGAAGGAGTTATGGAAATGACCCCTAGTGGCCAATAAAACTACAGTTTCAAGTCAGTAACCACCTCTACGGGGGGCAGGGAAGCTGCTCAATGTTAGTCACTGCCACTGATGAACACAGAGACCCTCCTTCAGCCCAAGCAAAAATGGCCTCACAGAAACTTTCAAACAGTTCAGGAACAGCAAGCCTGTAACTGAACTTTTTTAACTCTCAGAAAAGTGGGAAAAAAGCAAGATTTTTTTTTATATATAATACAGTAATTCAGTAACTAATATTGTCAAAATATTGAAAATGTTACTGCAACCATTATAATAATTGTACATTCATCTATAATAATTTTTAAACATTAATACGATCTGCCACAATGTTTAATTTGTGCACTAGCCATGTAAATATTTGGTCCTATTTAGTTTATATTAAGGTTTTTCTGTCTTTATAAACTTCCCCTTCTCATATACATGTACTCAGTTTTATACTGTGCACTTTCAGTTTTGCATTTCTTTCCTGTGCACTTTGCTAAAATTCTTGTTCAGGGTCTGCTTGTGATGCCACACCAACTGTATGCAGTAGTTTTATCTGTCCCCTCTGACCTGTTTGCTAAGTCCATCAACACTATATGAACAACAGAAGGCCAGAGCTGAACACTAATGTACACTCACTTCCTCTGGGAACCCATCCATCTGAATACTGTTTATACATTTGCCATTGTGTCCTTGTACATAGCCTGCATTAATTCTACCAATGTTTCTGGTACTTCAAACCACTGCAGAACTGCCTATTTAGGCTTTCATGGAACCTTGTCATATGTTTTTTCCAAATCTAAGAATGCCCAGTTGGACTCTTTCCTCATCTCATGTTTATTTCTCAGTTATCTGTATCACTGTAAACATCAAGCTGGTTGTGTAGCATCTTGTTCTGAATCCAAACTGCTCAGCTCCCATCTTATTTTCTACTTCTCTTGTTTACTCATTTCTGAATCAGCCTTTGCATCACTTTCATGCAGTGTGACAGGAGTTTAACACCTCAGTATTGCCCACAGTTGTGAATGTCGTATTTGTTCTTGTGCACTGCAACTACAATGATTATTCACCAGTCATCTGTGATATGCCAGACTCTCCATACTGCTATGAATACCCTTAGGATCTGGATCCATTTCTCCTCTAATTCCCCCAAATCCTTGATCATATCTGCCTTGACATCATCTGAGCCTACAGCTTTCCCTAGTGCAGTTATGCTTCTATGCTGGGTTCTTATTCATCATTAATTGTAGGATATGCCTGAAGCAGTACAACTTCTGTGGGGGTTTCCTTATTTCAATGCTGCTGGAAGCACTCCTATCTGCCTTTGATGTCCTATAGACTGGTAAGTAGATTTTTGCTGGTATCCTTTCAGGAAGGTGTCTGATAACTACCTTCTTTGTCTTTCTATCTTTGCCTTGCAGCCAGATCAAGTTCCTTTATGCAATATGCTGAGTCACTTTCCAGAAGCTGGTGGAGTGTCTTTGATGCCTTGTTCTTTACTTTTGTGACTACCTTGCTATGCAGTATTCCTTCTTAGCCTGATCTATCTTTTCTGCATTACATTAATTGTAACAATCATTAGTTCACGTTGTTCATGTTTGGCAGATCATGTTCATGACTGGTTTTATGTTGAGGTTTTGTTCAATAGAGTTGCCTGAGAAAATCCAAGCTGGGCAACTGAACACTGGGCAGCCAACAGCTTAATGACCAAGAGCTCCTGGGTTTTATGGTGGCCACACACAGGCCAACAGAGGCACATAGATGCTTTCCACCTGTTGTATGAATCCCTGGAGTAGATTGGTGTAGGCCGAGAACACAACCTACTTATCACTGGTGAGCACCCATGACCATTTTTGGAAAGATTAAATAAACAGCACGACTAGATCACTTAGAACTAATCTTTACACCATCAAGTGGCTAGCCTTAATATGGTGTGCAGTCTGTGATACAAGTGTGTCTATATAGAGAATAATGCACACCACAGCTGCTGCCTAAAATGCAGTTAGCCTACACAACTATTCCCCTGATTGTTATTAACTAGTGTATTTGCCACTGCTGCCCATGACTCCTTTCAATTCTTTGACAAGTTTGAAGTGGAAACTCCCAGCATGTTTCTTGGGACAAGGGTGGAACCCCACAGATACACAGAAAGAATATGTAAACTCCACATAGGCATTGGCCAGAAGTCAGGATTGAACCTTGTGCATGGGATTTGAAGACTTTAACCATTAAGCCAATTGAGTCTTTTTCAATAGTTTATCTGTCTGTCTGTCTATCTATCTATCTATCTATCTATCTATCTATCTATCTATCTATCTATCTATCTACCTTTCAGTAATGGGTAACTATTTGGCACCTGCTTGAGATATTCGATGCCTAAAGGCCCATGCAATGATATGAACCTGCATACTTTATTTAGGCAGATCTCCAGTATTTCAGAATCATACTGCATTCTGTAGGCAGTCACAGCAATATTATGTATGTGCCCCTTCTCAGTATATACCATTGAAGCTATTCTTTCTTGATATTTAAGATATACAGTGGAAATAAAAAGTTTACTCACCCCTGTTAAAATGCCAGGTTTTGTGATATAAAGAAAATGAGACCACGATAAATAATTTCAAAACTTTTCCCACCTTTAATGTGACCTATAACTTGTACAATTCAATTGAAAAACGAACAAATCTGTTAGGGGGAAAATATAAAAAATGCAAAAACATACAATACGCTGGTTGCATAAGTGTGCACACCCTTAAACTAATACTTTGTTGTGTGTGCACACCCTTAAACTAATACTTTATTGAAGCACCTTCTGATTTAATTACAGCATTCAGTCTTTTTGGGTAGGAGTCTATCAGCATGGCACATCTTAACTTGACAATATTTGCCCACTCTTCCTTGCAAAACTGCTCCAAATCTGTCAGATTGTGAGGGCATTTCTTGTGCACAGTCCTCTTCAGGTCACCCCACAGATTTTCTATTCTATTTAGGTCTGGGCTTTGCCTGGACCATTCCAAAACTTTAATTTTCTTCTGGTGAAGCAATTCTTTTGCTGATTTGGATGTATGCTTGGGGTCATTGTCATGTTGAAAGGTAAAATTCCTCTTCATCTTCAGCTTTCTAGCAGATGCCTACAGGTTTTAGCCAAAAGTGACTGGTATTTAGAACTGTTCATAATTCCCTCCACCTTGACTAAAGCCTCAGTTCCAGCTAAAGAAAATCAACCCCAAAGCATGTTACTGCCACCACCATGCTTCACTCTGGGGATGGTGTTCTTTTGGTGATGTGAAATGTTTTTGCGTCAAACGTACCTTTTGTAATTGTGGCCAGAAAGTTCAACCTTGGTCTCATCAGACCATAGCACATTTGCCCACATGCTTTTGGGAGACTTGATGTAAATTTTTGCAAATTTTAGCCGGGCCTGGATATTTTTCTGTGTAAGAAAAGGCATCCTTCTTGCAACCCTATCCCATAGTCCAGACATATGGAGAATACAGGAGATTGTTGTCACATGTAGTACACAACTAGTACTTGCCAGAACTTCCTGGAGCTCCTTCAGTGTTGCTGTAAGTCTCTTGGCTGCCTCCCTGACCAGTTTTTGTCTTGTCTTTTAATCAATTTTGGTGGGATGTCCAGTTCTTTGCAACGTCACTGTTGTCCCATATTTTCTCCACTTTTTGATGACTGTCTTCACTGTGTTCTGTGGTATATCCAATGCTGTGGAAATGCTTTTGTACCCTTCTCCTGACTAATACATTTTAACAATGAGATCCCATTGATGCTTTGTAAACTGTCTGCGAACTATGACTTTTGCTGTAGCAGGCAACTGAGTAAATGTCAGGAAAATCCTACTAAGACAGCTGAACTTTATTTGGGGTTAATCAGAGTCTCTTTAATTGATGGCAAGTGTGTACCCGAGAAGACTGAATGCTGTAATTAAATCAAAAGATGCTTCAACAAAGTATTAGTTAATGGTGTGCACAACAGAACAAAGTATTAGTTTAAGGGTGTGAACACTTATGCAACCAGCATATTGTGCGTTTTTTTTATTTTTTATATTTTTCCCCTAACAGATTTGTTTGGTTTTCAATTGAATTGCACAGGTTATAGGTCACATTAAAGGTGGGAAAAGTTTTGAAATCATTTATCGTGGTCTCACTTTTTTATATCACAAGTAATGATGTACTAGTGTATTATTTCTTTCTTTCTCGCATACATTATATTCTGTATATGTCTATATATATATATATATACATATATATATATATATATATATATATATATATATATATATGTGTGTTTGTGTGTGTGTGTGTGTGTGTGTGTGTGTGTGTGTGTGTATGTGTGCATGTATGTGTCTGATTGTATATATATAGATATATATATATATATATATATATATATATATATATATATATATATATGAGATTATAATGAATAATTATTGGTGAGATTGATCGAAACACAAACACTGAACAGACTCATCACTGATTACCATTAATCGCAATTAAAATCAACAAGAAAGATAATTGCAAACTTAAACTAATAGGTTACATTTGCTATTACAAAAAGAAAACAAAAACAACTATGCCCTGCACACCTCCAACATGGGGGCTCAACTCCCCGCTCTCCCTAGAAATTACAGATACTAACTTCAGAGTTGCACAAAGACAAAAAAAGGGAAAAGTCCAGGAATTATGTAACAGTCAACATAGTAAACTCCAACCATTACATAATTTAACCGACTATACCACTGACGAAAAACACTAAAGTTTCAGCACACAATCAAATGCATACAGCAATAAGTCATATAAAACAATACACACACACACACACACACACACACACACACACGTTGATAGAATGAATCTAAACAGCATAGGATCAGCAGTAAAATAGTGCCAGAAATGGGAATGGATATTTGCTGTTGAAAAGTGGGTTGATGACCCAGCCTACTCTGACCTACACCCAGGACCCATGATAATGGTGGGAGGGGTGCATATACTCCTATTGACCAATATATGACTGCCATAAAGCCCAGCAGTCCAGGTTGAATACATTACTGGTCAGCCAATGTCTGGTTGACCAGCTTGGGTTACCTGGGATAGCTGTGCTGAGCAAAAGCTGGAAGTAAAACCAATCAACTTGCCAAACATGAGATAAGGATTTCTACATTCGGTATAGGTTCACTGACAGGATACATATTTGAAGTGGATGATAAAATGGCAAGGAGGAGGATGGACATCCTCTGTATCCAGGAAACAAGATGGATGGTCTATCCAACAAAGTCACTTGGCTTGGGATCTACTGCTGAGTAGAAAGAGACTAGAAATGGTGTGGGAATTGTGGTGAGGGTAGGACTTCAGAAAACAGTGAGGGATACCATCAGAATTAGTGACAGACCCATGGCAATCAAACTCCAGTGTAAAGAGAGGACACTATTCAGCATCTCAGTATATGCCCCACAGCAGGTAGAGATAGTGAAGAAAAGAGTATATTCAGTGAGCAGTTGCAGGACCTTCTAGATAAAGCATGAATTTGTGTTGATAATAGGTGACCTGAATGTTCATACTGGAACAGAAATAACTGGATATGAAGACGTCCTGGGTCTGCATGTATAAGGCAACAGGAATAAAGAAGGAGAGGGTACTCTAGACTTATGTCTGGCAAAAGGCTTAATGGTGGCTAACACATAGTTCAGCAAGAGAGACAGTCACAAGATCACATTCAAGAGTGGCCAACAAGCAACATAAATGGACTTCCTGCTGGTAAGTTAAGGACACTGGGATAGAATAAGCAACTGCAAAGTCATCCCCAGTGAAACAGTCAGCCCACAGCATAAAACACTTGTTGCCATAATCAGTCAGTACAGTCAGCTGCAAGAAGTGTTCAAAGAAGTCTGTAACATCAGCAGAGAATAGGCTGATGACCTGCATGTTGACTGAGGAGAATGCACTAGATATCAAGGAAAAACTCCCTTAGCACCTCAGGAAAAAGAGGAAATAGATGGAGTTGAAGAAGAATTTCAGAGTCTCAAAACAGCATGTGTGAGCAGAGTCTGTGTTCAGCCATTGAAGAAATATTAAATTGAATGGCTGTATATCAAACATTACTCAACAAACAGCACTTTTAAAGAACAGACATGCTTCAAAAGTCATCAAATAGCCATAGCTGGCCAATGTAAAGGAACCACAATCTACTACTAGCTTACTGGTAACATAGCTTTAACAGAACCTGCCCTTTTCCCAATTTAGTGCAACCTTCAAGTTGGTATATATAATTAGTAGGTTCCTATTACATGATCGCAGACGCATTCTGTCGAATGCGTCTTGATGGAACATAAAACAGCAAAAAGGCAAAATAGCAAAGCGGCTTTTAAGCAAATTCTTTCCCAGGGAAATAATTTGCTTGGCCACTTCCATTACTTTGTCGTTTTCAACACTGTAGTGTGATCTCAGAGTTGGTATATTTAAGTAGGGGGGGTGTGGGGGCACAGCCTTTATGTAATGTTTTAAAGGGGTTTTTTTAGGTTTTTTTTTTGGAACAGCGATTTTTTTCCCTTGGGAAAAAAATCGCTGTTCTGAGGTTTCCACATTGTAAGCATTTGCTTACATGGCATCGATTAATCATCATTTGCTTTTTTAAGCATTTGATGGTGTAATATAGACCCTAACTAGCAGGGGGAGTGGGCAGGCTGTGGGGTGTGTGTGGGGGATAAAGCATCCCACATAAGTATCGTCCTGTGTTCACTGAATCATTCTGTCATAGGGGCTGTGCCCCCCCCACAACCCCACTAATTACTAATATACCAACTACAAGATCACACTAAATTGGGGAAAGGGCAGGTTCTGTTAAAGCTAAGTTACCGGTAAGCTAGTAGTAGATTGTGGTTCCTTTATGCTGGCCAACTATGGCCATTCTATGACTTTATTTTCAAAGGCATACCTGTTTGTTAAAAATGCTGTTCTTTGAGTAACATTCGACATACAGTCATTTGATTTAATATTTTTTAAATGGCAGAACATAGACCTGTGTGAGCATTATAGAACAGATATGCATCAAGCCATATATGAAAACAAGGTAAGGAAAGCTGACATAGGAATGCAGAAGGCCAGGAAGTCATCAAAAGAAAGATGGAGTGCAGGAAAACCTGGGAAATAGAAATGATTGGTCTGGTTAAGATGGAACACTGTTTGGCTAACAAACATGCTAAAAGGGAAATTGCAATAGCAAAAATCAAGGCATCAACTGTATTCTACCAGCTTCTGGAAAGTTACTCAGTAGATGCCACAAAGAAACTCTATCAGGTTGCAAGGAAAAGATAGAAAGATAAAGAAGATAATCAGATGCCCTTCAAAAGGGATTCCCGGTACAACCTGCTCATTAGCCCACTGGCATCAAAGGCAGATGGAAAGAGCACTTCTAGTAGCTTCTGAATAAAGACAACTACACAGAAGCTGTATTGCCCCATATACTGCCTAGTGAAAGAAGAGAAGGAGCCCGCCCAAGTAGAAGTAAGAACAGTACAAGGAAAATTGAAGTCAGAGAAACCAGGAGGCTCAGATGAGGTCACAGCAAATGTGATCTAGATGTCAGGGGTAATATGGGAGAAATGGCTAATGATGGTTCTCATAGCAGCATGGAGTGATAGGCATATTGCGGATGACTGGAGAATAAACATACTAGTGCAAATATACAAAAACAAAGGGGACATCCACAACTGTGGGCAATAAAGACTTATCATACTGTCATCACACTGCATATAAGTTCTAGAGAGAGGGATTTCTAAAAGTATTCACAGAGTAGTAGAAGGTAAGGTGGGAGATGAGCAGTTTCAATTCAGATCATGATGCAGCACAACTGGCTCAATGTTTGCAGTAAGTGAGATAGCTGAGAAGAAGCTAGAGATGAGGAAAGAGTCCAGCTGGGTATTCTTAGTCTTAACAAAAGCACATGACAGGTCCCAAGAAAGCTGGTCTGGGTAGTTCTGTAGTAGTTTGAAGTTCCAGAAACACTGGTAGAATTAGTGCAGGCTATGTATGTGGACCCAGAGACTCAAGTACAAACAGTGTTTGAACTCACAGGGATGTTCCCAGTGGGAGTAGGTGTGCATCAGACTTCATCTCTGAGCCCACATCTGGTCATAATGGTGATGAACTATATTAACAAACAGGACAGTGGGGACAGATCAAAAACGTTGTAGTTGCAGACAATGTGGCATTACAGGCAGTCTCTGAGAAAGAACCTCAGCAAAGGATAGGAGAAGGGAATGCAAAACTGAAGGCACATGGGATGAAACTGAGTACAAATAAGGCAGCTGTAATGGCAGCAAATGGGGAAATCAGTGGAAGATAAGAAGTGAGATAAAATGGAAAACAGTGGAACAGGTTAAAAGCAGCCTCGAGTATCTGAGACTGGTAGTTGAGGAGAAGGCAAATGTGAATGAGGAGGTCAAAACTAGAATCATAGGGGCTGCAACCAACTGGCAGACAGTGTCAGATGTTGTGTACCAAGCCGGATTCAGCACTAGGTGACCTAGGCAGTTGTATAGTGCCCGGTGGCTGGGGAAGAGTGCTGTCCAGGGGGTTTCCACCTTTACTTTTTAATTAATTAAAAAAAATTTAAACATTCTATTGCATTATTTTATACTGTTGTTAAATTGTTCTTTTGTAAGTGGAGCTTTTCTCCACGGGCCTGTACTGAAAAAAGGGCCTTGGTTCAGTCTGACTATCCCAGTCTACAAATGTCAGATAAATAAATAATAAATAAATAAGAATTAACACAGGTAGATAATTATTAAGGGCAGCAGGCACTGAATTTGTAGATGAAACACATTGGGCAGGATTCACGAAGGCTTGCACGGAGTGTAAGAGACGTGCAACACTCCATGCAAGCCTCACGATCCAGGAACAGCCCTAAACTCCGTGTAAGAGACCAGCTAAAACGTCTCTTACACGGACTGGGCGTGGACATGCTAAATACCTCACTTGCATCCGAAAGGTATGCAAATGAGGTATATTAGCGATCCACGAAGCAGAAACCAGTCCGTGTAGGAGACGTTTTAGCTGCAGAAATGTACTCAGTTGACAACTGAGTACATTTCTGCAAAATCCACAATGGAGCGATGTCAGCTCCAAAAAAAGGTTGCATATGATTCAGGCAGCATGCCAATGGCCAAATATGTGGCCATTGGCAAGATAACCCGATGCAAAAATATTAAAAATATGTTTTTTTTTTTCGGAAATCGCCGATGTTTAAACCCAGCGCAGCCCCGCGCAAACGGGCTGCACTGTATAAAACATAAAAGAAGGTTATAAACCCACAAATGCGGGTTTCATGCAATACATGGAATGACAATGCAGGGACCAGCAGACCAAAACCAACATGGCCACCGTGTAGTGGTTGCTAAGGGGGGAAGCTGAGTCTAAGACATGTAACTAAGCATTAGTAGGCAATCTCATGTAAATGAGGGTTAGGATACTGAATCTCACAGTCACATACCAAATGAGCACGGTCTGCGTAGTGTAAGAGATACAAAAGGGGGAGGAATAGAGTAGGAGATAGGTGACATCACAGGGGGGAATGGTAGAAAGAAATGCAGTTCATTGGAGGCCAGTGTAACATGACAGATGACAGGCACAGATCATGGAAAGAGGTGTGCCACTAGATAAGTCATGGAAAGACAAGAAATGGAAGGTGTACACTGTTACCTACACCAAAGTTTCTTGCTGGCCGTGCATGCACACGTGTGCGCGCAATGAAGGGTGAGTAAGGCAGTGTGAGCATGTGGGAACGTGTTGGGAGAAGTTTAACACTGTTTGCGCGGGTGTGCGCGCGTGTAAGGCAGTCTGAGTATGTTGGAGGCTGTTGGCAGACGTGTAACGGTGTTTGCGCGGGTGTACGTGCGTTTAAACCTGAATAAGTAGATTCTTAACTGTGGAAGCACGTGTGCGCGTGTAAGCCACTGTGAGCGTGTTTCAGATAGTATGCAAGTTGCTCCCCCCTGAGGAAACAGAAAGGAAAAAGGAAGCAACAGAATTAATAGGAAGCTAGCAGGGATAACTGCTGAAGCTAGCAGGTGAAAATAATTAGAAGCAGGCAATTACACAGGCAGAATAGTAGCCCAGCCCAGCACTTAAAACTCTGCAAACAGTAGTGCAGGATGTTTTCATTAAGAGACACTGCAAGACAGGAGTAAGCTAATAGAAGTGAAAACTGAAAAAGCTGAACTCATAGCAGAAATGTTAGGGGCTGCCATAGCTGTCATAATGAGACATAGGCGATTTGCTGAGGGTGGTGACAATGCAGATGGTGCCAGACAACCCACAGTGAGGAGACGGAGAAGAGTGTACAGGCCCAGGGTCACCTACCACGGGTTACATGAGCTGGAGATAGTAGAGCGCTATAGAGTGGACAGAGAGCTCCTGCAGCAGATTGTTGAGCTGTGCAGGCCACGCCTCACACACAGAACCAACAGAGGGGAACCCATCCCAGTGGAAACCAAGGTATGTGTTGGCCTAAGAATACTAGCAACAGGTACCTTCCAGAGACCAACTGGCGATATGATGGGGATATCACAGGCATCAGCCTCCAGGGTACTACACCAGTTCCTCGATGCCCATGTCAGCACATGTCGGTGATCATGTATATTTCCCCAATGCCCATGAGGTATTGGCCAGCAATATGCGTCTCTTCCAGCAAATAGAAGAATACCCTGAGGTACTGGGTGCTATAGACTGCACGCACATACGCATCAAAGCACCAGCAGGTGAGCGGGGTAGGGCCTACATCAACCGCAAGGGCTTCCCCTCCATCAACTGCCAGGTCGTGTGTGATGCCCAGGGCATAATAATGAATGTGTGTGCTGGCTGCCCTGGGAGTTATCACGATTCCCACATCTGGCATTTGACGCAGCTGTACCAGACATTTGCCAATGGGGACATCCCACACGGACACCTAGTGGGGGATGCAGGTTATGCACTGGAGCCGTGGCTGATGACACCCATCAGAAACGCACACACACCTGAACAGGAACGCCATATTGAGGCACACGCACAAACACGTAATGTGATAGAGCGTGTGTTTGGGCTGCTCAAGTCATGGTTCCGGTGTCTGGACACATCTGCTGGAGCCTTGCAGTACACACCAACTACATGTACCCAAATTGTCATGGTATGTACTATGCTACATAATATGATCTTGCGAAAACAGCTGCAGCAGGACCAGCATAGGGCCGGGCCAAACAGCCCCCCACCATTGCCAAGGCCATCACAGGCAGAGCGTGACTCGGAGGAGGAACAACCTGAGCCTGCCCCAGTAGGCAGAAGGAGGCGTGCCCAGTATGCCCTGGCCTTGGCAAAGAGGCAATGCATAGCACATACACTGGCACAGTAGGAACCCTGGGAATGATACCCCTCTCTGACTCACTCATATAGTAACAGGGATGCCTAACATGACACAACCTGCTCTCAAACATGTACAGGGAGTGTAGTATGTGCATCCGACAGAGGCAGCCCTGCAGCACCACCTGAGGCATGATTGCCATGTGTCAAGCAATGTAACATCATCTAGTATATGCAAACATGAAGACTCTGCCTAACATCTCACCCTCACCAAGCATGATGCCACACTATGAAGACAAGAAGATCAAGTACAATAATTGGCCGAAGTAATGCAGTCAGTCAAAGGGGAGCCAATGTGTCACAGGCTGGGAAGATATGCGGAGTCTGACATGATGCACCACCTGCTAGGGGTGGCATGCACCTAGCATGCCATGCCCCATGGATACTGGCAAAGGCTGTCAGTACCCACAACATGCCCTGAATAGGTAAGTCGCAAAACACACACCCAACCTCATAGGTTCTACAAGGGATAGGAACCTAGATGTAACACTACCCCATGACAGATGTACAAACAGCAAGATGTGTGCAGTGTAAATGCACACAGTAAGGAGAATGTAGATACCAGTCCTGTAATAGAGAACTGAGCAAGGCTCACAGCAGCACCCTAGCACTACCAGGTCACACCTCATACTGTGCTGTACAGCCACCAAACATGGAACAAGCTACAAAAGGAGGGTGACTAGCAAGAAATGGCAAGGATAACCACACCCCCATGTTGGTACCACAACAAGAAGCAGCATGGAATAGCCATGGTCAAATACCAATGGCTAAAACTGCCTTGCAGTAGATAGCCTGCTGCAGACCACTGTCCTAATACCAGGAACATCACCTGGCCTATGTCGGAATACATGAATATATCAAGCCCCCCAAACCACATTATATTGCTCGACTGAAAATACCCAGACAAACACTGGTAGCATCATACTAGCACCAACACAGTAGGGGAAAATTACCCAGATGCCATAAACCAAACTGCCCAGGAACAATGTACTACCCCCACAAGAGGGGTAAGCATACTGGATGTGATAATCAGCAACATGTGTACTGGATGGCAAGATGAGAAGTGTACCCCTCACTGGTAAGACAAGACTATAGAGAAAGCACATTGGAAATACACACCCGACCCCAGTCCCTGGCCAGAATACCACAGTGCAAAACATGTGTAAAGTATAGGTTGCAGCCCACAAAACCGATGTTGAATCCAGAAAAGGCCCTGTGCAAGTGCAGAACATGGGACACACCACAGAACATCTTATACAGGCATTCCATGAACACAGCCAGGAATGCTTGGAGTATGCAATCACAAATAACAACAACACACAATGCCATACACGCAGACATCTGGCATGCTGGGCTGCAGCCATTACCAAACCATGCAAGAGAATGAGGAAGATACCACATGATAGAGCAAACATAAAAAGGGAAGTAATCACTGACCAGTAGTATGGCAACAACATATGTCCACACATACAATCCACTAAGTCCAGCCACAACAAGTATAACCTATGAATCCAGAGGCAATGTGACGCCTGTTCCAAGTACACAGACAACCACAACACCCCCGAATAAATACAAACATATGTGATAGATGCATCCATGTATCCAAAGCAGAGGTTGAACTCCAACATGCCAGTACTGTCAACACTAGTCAGGAGGAGAAGGTAACCACCATACACCACAAACCCAGTCCCACATAGACCTACCACAATTGTAAACCAAACACATAAACACAGACAAATATGCCCGGAGTCCTCAATTACAAACACACCACACCAACAGACGCCTCCAAAGTAGATCACAAGCAACCACAACCTTCAAACATAGCACATGCAACGAATAGTACGCAGAGCTGGTGTGCCAAACAGTCACAGGCCCGAAGGAGAAACAAATGCCTGATACAGTCGTAATAGGTGTCTGTATAGGCAGAAACACAGCTGTCCCACTCACCAGACTGAACAAGGGAAAGGGTAGAGTAAGCTGCTTGTAGGTAGCCACAAAATGCCATGTAACACAAGTGCAGGTCACCCCAAAGCAAGCAGGAATATGATGCACTTAATGTCCATGCTGGGGTGAATTACCTGAGATGTACCTCCCTGGTCACCAACAAATGAGACATGTATGGTCCCTCCGAGTATGTACCCCAGGGTGGGATGACACTGGCTGTGTGCAGCATCCAACCCTCACCAAGAATGATGCCACAGTACAAACACAGAATGCTCATGTTTAACAGCTGGCACAGTTACAGCTGTCAGTCCAAGAGGGTGTAATGTTTGTCCGCTGGAGATGTCAAGCATGACAAGCCATGATGCTGTTCCAGGGATGGCTTGCAGCTGTTACCCCTGGGCGTTTGGATACTGGATAAGGCCTTTGCCGCCTCCATAGAGCCGTATGTAGGCAAGGCCAAAAAGACTACCCACCACCCTAGAAAACATAAGTGGTAGGAAACATAAGGGTAATGCTGCCCAATGTTAAATGTGTAAACTGCAATATGCATGCCCCTGAGGCACTTCCCATTATGGAGAACATTGATGTCTGTCCAGTGACAGAAGCCTGCTGCAGGCCTAGTGATACCACACCAGCACTACTAGGTTATACCACATACCATGTTTATGGCCCCAACACCTGCACCAAGACATCAAAGGAGGGGGAGTATCCATATGCAGCACAAACACCCATATAGCCAGGTAACTGACAATGCACAAAGCAGCGGACACCACCCATGTGCACATAACTGTAGTCAAAACTGCTGTACAGTCTGTAGCATGTGACAGACCACACTCTCACACACAAGAACCCCAGCCAGACATCCGAAGACACTGGACAGTATGGATGTCCCACCAAATACCAGACAAGGTACACAAAGTACCACATAGGTGTCAAACCATTATGTATGCAAGGAGTCATCAGGGACCTAGGTACACAGGTCGACATTAATCTGTCATGTGACAGCCACAATGCCAATGTGGCTATGAAGACTGTTGATACTGGACACCGTATCATGAAAGGATTTACACCAACAGCAACAGGGGTCACTGTGCCGCTGTACTGTCCCCTTATCAGACCCACAATCTAGTACAATGACCCATATGGGATGTACCATACGTGACACCTGCAGCAGTTTGGAAGACCTCATAGTTACCCCACCAACAGGATAAAGGGTGCGAAATATATGTCATATGCTGCCTGGCTGTAGACACCCCAGCTGACTGCAGCCACACACTGCCTACACAGAGGCATTGTATGTCTGTTGTACCAGGCCATGTCCAACACAGGAGTAATGGACATGCTACACCACAGGAAATCAAAGCCATTGGAGCTGTGAGAGTCACAGATGTCAACCTCAACACATAATGAAATAAGATGTGCTGGAGGGACAGATACATAACCCATAGGCCCCCCACACCCAGAAACAGGATCCCAATCCATGGTAGGCAGAGCCCCTCACTGACACCCCTCAACAGGAATATTTCAAAGTGGATGGATAACCGTACATGTATACTGCGGGTCCCCACTGTGTCACGACCAGACAGAGGCACAGTGAAGAACCTCATAAATGGCCATAATTAAGCATAGCAAGTGGTGGCGAAAGACACACACACTCTAGCTACGCTTACCAATGGCCTAGGGTGTCTAGCCTACTATGAACCCATGAACCTATGAAGATACAACACGTACAGGACACTAAGGATAATCACAAGGCTTACCCAACTGATGGTAGGAACCATGTTGGACATCCACAGATATGCTCCGAATCACACAGATATTACAAACAACATACCAAACACACACACATATTGCTAACATACAACCTGTCAGGTGAAGTGCAAACACCCCCCCCCCCGAGTGCAAAATACCTATCCCAGCAGATGGTCCCCTGACATTGCAGATGCTGAGGTAACAGCCATCATCTGCAAAGCAGAACACACAGCAGCAAAGGTATGTGACGGTGTCCTGTGCTGAGGCCAACATGGACCCCAAAAGTAATGGAATGCAAAATCACACTACTGGCCAATGTCAGCCTTACCACAGGGTATGTACCCAAAGAGCAGTGTACAACAACAGTGGTCCATCACAACAAAGGGGTTGCCTGAATGGATACTCCAAACTAACACCCCAGGATCCTGACAAGCTTGTTCTGTACAGCTATGGAAAGGATCAGTATGCACCGCAGACAGAAGGCTAATGTGGACCTACTGATACCGGACCCAACACACTGTGGCTGTTGTAACTGCAGAACCGGCCCCTAAACATGTCTGACCCATTTGAAGCAGTCATTAAGGTTAGTGATGAGGGCTATGTGGTCCACACAGCGTAGCTGGACCGTGCACAAGCTTCTAGACCATACAGTACGTGTTCAGTATGGATATGTTCACCAGCTTAAATATACACCCCTATGTCAGTAGAGGGGTTGCAAAGCAGACCAAGGACAGAACTGACATGGTCAGACATGCTGCATCCATGCCAGACTACAAAGCGGATATGAGTGGCATCCCACAAGGCCAGGTCTTGCCCCCCCACCCCCGTTCTGTATACATGTCCCATAGGTATAGGCCAACATGGAAGGACTGTGACTGAGCATGTAAGCAGAGGAGTACAAACAGGCCACTGTATCCGACCCCCAGCTGACGCAAGAAACCCACAAAAGGGCCACCCACAAACAAACAACTGTAGCCATAGCCAAGTCAGCAAGCTAATCGCAGAAATGTGTATAGACAACCACTGTGGATATACAGTAAGTGCCCACAAAATACCACGCAGGTGTTAACCCATGAGGCACCTAACATGTAATGTGAGACCTGGGTACAAAAGGTGATAAATAACCTGCACTGGACAAACATGTGTCTGTAGTGTTCACAGAAACATGTACCATATACCCACCCAAACATGAAGGCTGGCAGATGTAGATAAGGGGAAACCACTCTGGCTCTGCAGCCATCCTCCATCAGCATCACAACTGACTACAATAGCCCTTGTGGGATATACCACAGCAGACACCTCCAACGACTGTAAAGTACACAACAGTACCCCACCAGGGGTAGCAAAGAGCCTGAACAGATGCCATGTGTTGCCTGAGTAAACAAACTGCAGCCCCACACACGTCCATCCTTCCCAGCTACAGGAAAGCTGTGCCTGATGTATGATGCCATGTCCAACCTGGAATGAATGAACATGTTGCACCTTGTACAATCTGAATGGCAGTGAGCTATGCACATGAGAGACCTGAACCCCAGCACTGACATACATAGGACAAGCTGTACAGAATGATCCATAGCACAGAAGGCACTCCCACACTGCAGTAAACTCCTGGTACAGGGCAGCCAGAGTGCCACATATCGACACCCCTCAAGAGGCATCCTGATGAGTGTATGGGAGATGGTAGGCTACCCTGGGTATCACTGTTATGTCAGAGGTAGACAGAGGCACAGTATACCAACCATGACATATGTAATGGCAAACCCAGTTACAATGTGTGTCAAAGGACAAACACACCCTGTGACTACCATCAGCAATGGCCTACAGAACATCGCTAGTGTTTGCCAATGCCCACCCATGTTGTGGAATACACTAGCAATGTTGGACGAGCCTGGTGTAGGTAGTCCATATCTGAACATATTGCAACATGGTCATATGTGCACAACTGGCCCCTACACAGTCTGTCGTGCTCACTATGAAGATGTCAAGCAGTGATAGGACTAAAGCCCAGGATACTGTCCACTACAGTGAAATACCGAACCAGTACACTATACGGTACTACAGTGTTAGGTCATTATGAAAGTATGTTGAGAACTGTCTGCAAAGTATCCCATGCAATTCCTGCAGGCACAGTATAATCCCTGTTGTGGCAGACACGAAGCAGTTGGCCAGTTAGTACACAACATGACACCCAGCACACAATCATAAACGTGTGATAATGATGAAGGTCACACACACCCAAATATGTGTTGGACTTCAGAGTACAACATATGGAAAGCTCACACTGGGCATGCTCGCACACTTTGATAAATGAGGCATATGTGAGACAACATGACATGGAAAGGCTGAACTGGGCATGCTCACACACTTAGGCCATATCTCTGTGTAGCAGTTGGCCACACATATCTGGTATTTATGCGTGTCAGTCCAGGAACCAACCACAACACAGCAATCAGCCCAGTGCACACAGTAAATGACCACAGAGACATAAGTGATATAGTGGATCGCCTTCATATGCAAACATCTGCCACAGATACACAAGTTGGTCATAGGAACAGGGAATGCTATGGCAATAAAGACCTGCAAACAGTAGAACAGCACAACAAATATTGTGGATCCGACAATTGAACATATGGGTGTAGAGGTCAATACTAGGCTTCTTGCCCCAGGGAATGGCAGCTCAGCCAGAGTGTGCTTGGCATCTGCATCCCCAGGATAGTAGGCTACCGTGCCACTGTACAGTATGTCACAGAAGGCGACATGTGAGGCTAGTGAGCTGTGCCTCTGTCAAGCAGGGGCACCGTGGAGGTCTCAGGGATTGAATGTGCTAAGCCACAGCCATGTTGTCGGTGTGTGCTGTGAGAGGGTTGCTGAGGATCTCTAACAGTAGGTGTCCGTCAATAACAAACTGAGGGGAGCCCTACCTGCATTCTCTGGATGATTCCACTGTCAACACTGTGTTGTAATGAGTATGTGTGAATGAAGTGCTGTGCTGGAACCGTCCACAGATGTCCTCCCTCTGTGGGCTACAGCTCTGCAATGTAGTAGGTTGCTCTGTCTGTAGAACGGCGCATATATGGCCGGTGTACAGCTGACAGGTGTCTTGTTGTGGAGCAGTCATGGGTATATGTGGGATAGCATGACCAATGCAAACTGTACACATGCTCATAGGATGCAAGTGTCAAGGATTATGCTGAGTGGCCAGTATAGTCCTCCAGCATGGATCCTCTGAAGTCATCCACCCCAGTCTACACAAGTGTAGAGTCTGCTTGTGCTAAACACAGTTTGTGTGCAGTGACAACCTTGCCTGGGGGTGGAGATGAGATATGGATGTCCAGGGAAAGGTGGACATGGGCAGGTATCAACAATGGTGGTCTACCACTGGTGTGTAACAGTGAGTACCCACGTTGCAGATGGACAGGTGCAATATGCATTAACCCATGTGGCTGTGGTGTGTGGTTCTGCCATAGCACATGGACCAACAAATTGTAGTGGCGGTAGGGTAAAGTGGTAGAGGCCTGACTAGTTCTCACACACAATATGCCTGTACCTGATGTTAACAACTGGAATGGTGTATGTGAATACCTGCATATCCTGGCACTGTTCCCAGGGAAGCTAAGTGTGTGTCCTGGATGTGGGTGTGGTGTGCTGGACTGGTTGTGTTGGGTGTTACAGGTCCTGTGGTCCCAAAGCATGGTATAGAACATAACCTGCCAGTGCGATGTGCACATCTGACCCTGATGTAGGTGGCTGCAAATGCATATACATGCTATCCCCCACCTGACAGGTAGTACGACATCTACAAACCTCTGTGGAAATGAAGATGTCAGCACCCTAGAAATACTACAGGTGCAGAGCAGATGCTCAGTAATTCGGATAGTGCGCTCTGCTAATGCGTCGCCCTCAAGTGTCATAATATAGTTAGGTAGGGGTTCGAGTCCTGCAAATGCTCAGTGTGTGGGTGAGTGAGGTTTGTGTGTGTGAAAGGCTGTGAGAGGGAAATGTTCCTTTTGGCAACTGGGAGAACACACAACAGGATGCACACCCCCCTTTCTAAACACAGATTATGTCAGCACCCTATAAGTATAGCAGGAGAAGGGAAGCCTCCCAGTAATGTGAATAGCGCGCTCTGCTAATGCATCCATCTCACGTGTCATAACATAGTTAGATAGTGGTTTGAATCCTGCAAATGCCAAGTGTGTGTGTTTGGATGTGGGGGGGTTATTGTGTGTGTGCAGATATGTATGAAGGAAATGTTCCTTTTGGCAACTGGGAGAACACACTACAGGATGCACACGCCCCTTTCTAAACACAGATGATGTCAGCACCCTATAAGTACAGCAGGAGAAGGGAAGCTTCCCAGTAATGCGAATAGCGTGCTCTGCTAATGCATCCGTCTCAAGTGTCATAACATAGTTATTTAGTGGTTTGAATCCTGTAAATGCCAAGTGTGTGTGTTTGGATGGGGGGGTTATTGTGTGTGTGCAGATATGTATGAGGGAAATGTTCCTTTTGGCAACTGGGAGAACACACTACAGGATGCACACGCCCCTTTCTAAACACAGATGATGTCAGCACCCTATAAGTACAGCAGGAGAAGGGAAGTCTCGCAGTAATGCGAATAGCGCGCTCTGCTAACACATCCGTCTCAAGTGTCATAACATAGTTAGGTAGTGGCTTGAATCTTGCAAATGGCAAGTGTGTGTGTTTGGATGAGGGAGGTTATTGTGTGTGTGCGAATATGTATGAGGGATGTGCCCCTTTTGGCAACTGGGAGAACACACTACAGGATGCACACTCCCCTTTCTAAACACAGATGATGTCAGCACCCTATAAGTACAGCAGGAGAAGGGAAGCCTCCCAGTAATGCGAATAGCGCGCTCTGCTAATGCGTTTCCCCTGCGTATCGTAATGTAATTAGGTAGGAGTTTGAAACCTGTAAATGACATGTGTGTGTGTGCATTTCCGTATGAAAAACATGTTAGATTTGGCAATCAGGTGATCACACTACCTGATGCACATTACCCTTTCAAAGTACTGATGTTGTCAGCACCCTATAAGTATAGCCAGAGACGAGGAACTATCTAGTAAACCGAACAGTGCACTTTGCTAATGCGTCCCTCTCATGTGTCATGACTTAGGTAGGTAGGGGAATGAATCCTGCAAATGGCAAGTGTGCATGTGTGTGGGGGTAGTAGGGTGTGTGTAAATGCAAGTGTGAGGAACAGATCCTTTGGCAAATACTACAATACACCAGATGCTGCATACTCCACCAGTAAACACAGGGGATGTCACCACACTATCAGCACAGCCAAACAGGGCTAGTTGGCTAGTAATGCCAATAGTGTGCTCTGCTACTGTGTCTATTACCATCGCCAGAGTACAGATAGGCATGTTTTGGTAACCCACAACTGTCACGTGTGGTTGTGTTACAGACTATCACCTTGTGCGGTGTTTGTACATAACAATGCATGCCATTGCCTAACCCAGCAATGGCATTGCACACATGATGTATGTGTGTGACACATACACATAAATACCTGTGACCTGCAGTAGTTACCATGTCTGACACATGCTTTGTGTGGATAAATGGTATTAGCAATGTATACCAATATGACTGTGTCTTACTGTGCAGGGTCCACGTGGTATGTCCCTATACAGTGTGGGTGTCTATGGTGAAAGACCTACAGCAGGGGATACACATCTGGTCTGGGCCATATAGTGTACATGTAGTCAATGTACAGGTGCTGCATGTTCCCACCTGTTGTGGTAGTGGTAACATGTCATTCCACTGCAATTCAGTGACCACATGCTGTGAACTCTTCAACTAGAGTGTTGTAGCTACAGTAATGCTCACACACAATGTTCGGCTGGATGCAGTATGGCCTTATAAACACAGTTCATGGGACTGTCATATTGCCGGTGTTGTTATGGAGGATAGGTGGTCTTCCTGTGTATGTGAGGGTTGTGTGTGCCAGATGGCAGTCCGACACACTGTCAGCTGCACATGAGTAGGCCCTGATGGTTTGTGCTGTGCCAAACAACCTGGAGGTGTGTGTATCTGTGTTAACTTGGGATACCACCCCCCTATCCATGTGTGTTACATGTGTAGGGGACGACAGGCATGGTATGGGGCATAACCTGTCAGTGTTGGGTAACACCTGTGAGCCATGAATCATGCATCCGGTACTGCACAGACATTGCAGTTCACCGTGCTGAGGGCAGTGTCTGGTGCATGCATCCTCCGGTGTACACTGCTGTTGTTGTGTAGCAGCACTGTTAGTGTCCTAACCTGTGTGATACCCACGGAGGTCACTATGTAAACCATGACCTGCAGCATAAGGCAGTATGTGTGTACCAAGGAGCCTTGCCAGTATACATCGGGCCATGTGTGTCACGTGCAAGATGACCCGTGAACATCAATGTGGCTTCCTAGCATGTAAGCACACGTTGACAGCCAGTGGATACCCTATGAATGACAGTGGAGACTGAGCATAATGTAGACATACAACAGCCTTCCCACATATAGTGGTAGAATACCTGGGGAGGGTATGTTGGCAACCAACATCAGGCTCATACTGGCCTGTGCCACATGCTGAGAGATCCATTCTATGTTCCCTATCATGTAGTCCAGGGAGGTATGTCCCAGGCAGCCACACTGGCATGGTCAATGAGTGAGTCATATCTGTCCATGCCTCTGTCTGACCTGTATGCATGTGTGCTGTGGTGGATCATAGTGCCCCTGAGTCATATCACTGTGACCTTCACCAGATACAGCCTGTTGAGCGGGACCCCAGTGCAGCACACATGACAGGTACCTGACACGTCTGTAGCAGGTGTGTTGTGTAGCCCTACAGGCTGTGGGTGTGTGGCACAGGGGATGTGCGTGCCATGTGTGGCATGTGCTCTGTTCTGACGGAACACATGCCTGTGTGCCAGCTGCGGAGGTGTGTGATGCCCAGGTAGGCTGCTAGTCTGAGTCCTCACGTATGCCCCAGTGTGTTCAGCATGCTGTCAGTGTGTGTCAATGTCTGACTGGTATTGTCGTCACTGTAATATCTTGTATTGATTTATTTATTCATCCTACATTTGTTGACTGGGATAGCCCAACTGGATGCATGTCCATTTCCAGGGGAGGCCCGTGGAGACAAGCTACGAGGGTAGCAGATACAGCATTACAGAATACTAGCATTACATAGTACAAACAGATTATTTACAGAGATTACATAAGTAAGCAAGTCAAACATGTTCCACAGGTTAATGTTAGACCTGAGCACAAGCCAGGATTAAATTGAAATTACACAGTACAGTGGTTCACAGAAGTTACACATTCGAGTTAGCCAGGCTTGATACATTGACATAGCCAGTTACGTGACAAATGTTGTTTGAGTCTACTGTTAAATGACCTAAGGTTGACATTAGGGTAATATCAGCTGGAAGTGAATTCCAGGATCTACTTACAGGGTTTGCAAAGAGAGAATCACCAGCTGTGTTATTAAACTCGCTAGTTTGAAGTAGTACATTGTTAGAGGATCGAAGTGGTCTAGGATTGTTATAGGGGGTGATTATAATTTAAGTGCAGGAGTATTGTCTGGATTATAGAGGATTTTATAGGCCATAATCAGTTGGTTATACTGTATTAGGCTGGGTATTGCAAGCCAACCAAGCTGATTTAGATTGATGCAATGATGTGTCCTAAAAGGCGGGCCAGTGGCAAACCTGGCAATGTGGTTGTAGCAAATCGAGTGCTTGTTAAGGACAGTCTTGTTCATATGTGAGAGTAGAGGGGATGCATACAGAAGGGCTGAAACAAGGTGTGAGCGAGCTATGGCACCTTTAGCTGGAGGGGCTAAGAAGGCTTTAATTCTGTAAAGTGACCCTAGCTTTCTATTGATGGCTTTGCTAATCTGGTTAACATGTATGTCACATATGAGATTATTGTCTATGATGACACTTAATAGTTTCGGAGATGGGTCAGGGGAGATTATTGTGCCATCAGTTGATGTTATGGTAACGGTGAACGTGGTAGACCTACGTGTTGGTGGAATAACAGCAGTCTAGTTTGATTGGGATTTAGGATCAGACGATGTTCAGAAAGCCAGTTTGCTATTGTATTAAAGGTGGTCTGGGTAGCTGACCATAACTCTACTGGAGATGTGGCTGAGCAGATCAGAGTAGAGTATACAGCATATTGGATACAGCTGACTTTTGGGATGACAGTATAACGGTCGTTAATGACGATGGAGGACAGCAAGGGCCCTAGGATAGAGCCTTGTGGTACTCTGAGGGTGTTAGGTAGAAGGTTAGAGGGTTTGTTCTGCCAGAGGCCGGCCTGCTGTTGACCATGCAGGTAGGATTGACACCATTGGAAGGCTCCAGTATCTAGACAGTCTGTGCAGGGTGTGGAGTCCAAGTTGGTGATCAACCATATCGTATGCCTTTGAGTTATCCAAAAGAGGGCTGTGGATATATAATTAATGTTGCAAGTATGGCTTATGGTGTTAGTAAAGGCTAGGAGGCCTGACGTAGTGCTGTGATGAGGACGTAAGCCATGCTGAGTGTCTGCCATAATGCGAGTTTGGACTAGGTGGTGCATGACTTGTCTATGACGAAAGTTTCCATAATCTCTGCAAGTGGAGAGAGTATAGCTATTGGCCTATAAGTGGAGACTTCAGTAGAGCTGCCTCCTGTGTGAAGTGGGATTACATATGACATTTTCCAGATGGTGGGAAAGTTAGATTCTAACATAGTATCTTTGATTACCTTTGAGACGGGGTAAGCAATAGCATCATCTGGTTTTGATAGGTACTCGGCAGGGAGTTGATCAGCAGACAGTGTAGTGAGTTTCACTGTTACAACCAAGGTACGGAGAAGTGAAGTGGCGACTGGTTGGCAGCTGGACGCAAGTAGTTTTCTAGGGGTGCTGCTTTCAGGACCAGGGGAGCTAGGAGATAGATGGCTAGCTAGGGCCTGCAATGTCTCAGTAAAGGACTGGTCAAAGCTATCAGGAACATCTTCAGGGGTATTATCAATAGTAGCAGCAGGGATTGGGTTTGACGTTTGTCCTGGGCGTAGTATATATGACATGCCACCTGACAGGGTATGGCATTACTGGGTTCAGAGAGACCAGTCCCCAGATTGGCTGTGTGGTGGCATCCCACACATGTGTTGTACATTCCTGGCCAAGGGTGATGGCTGACTGCATACATGTGGCAGCTGTGACAATGACACATGACTCACATAAACCACGACTGGACCATAGAGGCGATTCACAGGTTACCTTTGCACATGCCACCCTAGTAGTGTGATTGCCATGGTGAGTACCAACACATAGGGCCAATGGGGAACAACATACTGAAGGTGTGTATGTGTGGGTGGACTGCCACTGTTTCATAGCACTGACATATATGACTGCACACATGGGTAAATGCCAGGTAAGACGTGTGCAATGTGTCACAGGCAACGTACATGCGTACAGGACAGACAGTGACGTTCTGTCATGTGTAAGGTTGACATACATATGGTACGCTATGCAGATGTCACTAGCAGTCTACAGAAGCACTGTAACTCTGCATTGCAGGTGTAAGCAGTGTTCCAGGGGACCCCAGGCGAACATGCATGCAAACAAAGCTACAGTACACAGGGCTGGATGTACTGCATTATACAACAAAAAAGGGGTAACAATAACAGTAAGTGACAATGCAAATATGTAGGCACTATCAACATGTACCCAGGAATATGCAGCACAGATGCCCATGGTAGAACCGATATTATGTCATACTTATTTGTGATCTGGACAACATTGGTACTGCACACATATCTAGATGCATGAACATACACATGGCATAGTCGTTGTGGGCATCTTGGCACCATTACTGTACATGTCCACCATTGCATATCACTACTTGCGTTAGCTTTCCCCCTGTGCTACCCATGTATGCAGCTATCTGTTGACAACCTTACCACCGGCATGCAATTATGTGCAGCTGTTATACTTTGGTATGTACTATGGGTGCAGATAACAATTCAGGACATTCATACAGTTACTACAGCAGGCATGCTGGGGTACACACACAGTCATAGCAGCACACTGTACTGTTACCAACATGATACTACTAATACACGTCTATGTAGTCACCCTGTGCATCAGCAACGTGTTTACCTGTTCCCACAATGATGTTGGAGATTGCAGGAGGTGGCACAGTGTCATCATATGCACAGGGTGTGGATTAGGTATGCCTGTGTCAGCCACTGATACCACCAATTGGCATGTGTGTGTATGTGTGTTGGTGAGGGGCAGCAGTACAGGGTGGGGCAGTGTTGGTGCAGTGTGTGTGTGTATGTGTTTGCCCTAAGTGTTAACATTTCACATGTGTATATGCACGCACACAGTTCCACCTCATGGCTGCCATATACAGGGGTTTGTGGACAGCCACAGACTGCACCTGGCAGGCCATACAGATCAGTGTCTGTGTGCATGGACACGGTACCTGTGCCTGGCAGGGGTGCTACGGACCGTATCCAGTACAAAGCCGGACTGGGTACTGTCATCAGAAGCGGGGGGGTGTTGACTGGACACATGTCCCTGTTGGGACTATCCAGAGCCACGTGCACGTGGTCTCCTGGGGCATTCCGATGAGAGCACAGACCCAGCATTGCTGGGGCTGCTGCTGGCACTATGGGGGCGTGCGCGAGCCTGTTGCCATCCACGCTGACTGCCAGCTGCTGCCGCTGCCGGCATACAGCCACGTCGACGCCGCAGACGCCCACCATTGCCCTGGCTCATGGACATCTGGTTGTGGAACTGCTGTAATATGTCCCCACAACGTCTGTCTATGACATCGGTGAAGTTACGGATAGCATCCGCAATGTCACGCATACTGTCTGTCATGGCTGTGAGACATGCTCTGAGCTCCCTCAGACCCTGTCTGGTGTACCTTTCCATACGTGACTGAGCCTGCATGACAGTCCGAAACATAGCTGAGGTTGACAGACCTCTTTGGGCACGTCGGCCAGAGGCAGTACGCCCATGGATGCTCCCACGAGAACCCATGGGCAACTGTCTGTGTGGTACCATCGGAGGACCCTGCCCATGGCTGCTGTGTGGGGACGCATGTGCCACAGGTACCACACTACCCTGGTCTATGCCCGCTGTATCCTGTCCATCACCTAGGGACAATGGTGACAAAGGATGTATAGGCAGGATGACTTTGCGCAATGATGGGGTTGACAGCTGTGTACTGTCAATTGGCTGACCAATGGCAGACCCTGACACACCTTCCTGTACCATTACACATATATCATCATTACCAGTAGCCGTGGCACAGGATTCAGGTTCCCTGCTGCAGGTCACCAGAGCAGCCCCAGAACCTGTGGGATGAAGACAGGAAACACAGTTTACAGTCTCCAGACATTGTTACCAGTGATGCACTTATACACACATGCACACATGGACACATGCACACAGGCACACATGCACACATGCTCACAGGCACACATGCACACGTGGACACATGCACACGTGGACACATGCACCCATGCACACGTGGACACATGCACACATGGACACATGCACACGTGTTCACATGCACACATGCACACATGGTCACGTGTACACATGCACACATGCACACGTGCACACATGCACAGACGCACACATGCACACATGCACACGTAGACACAGGCACACATGCACACATGCACACGTGGACACAGGCACACATGCACACATGCACACGTGGACACAGGCACACATGCACACATGCACACGTGGACACAGGCACACCTGCACACATGCACAGGTGGACACAGGCACACCTGCACACATGGGCACAGACACACCTGCACACATGCACACATGCACACCCTGCAGTATACACACAGAGCACTACTGAGTTACACTACTGCTACTAGCATTATCAGGACTATTATAGGTTATGTTAATCACACTCACCAGCATGGATGGCCTGTCTCTCTGTAACCCTGGAGGGACCTGCAGAAATGATGAGATTAATGTCAGTGGGCACATCTGTGCCATTGATATTGCATATGATACAGTGTACAGAACAGTCAGGTGTACATATGGCATATTACCTGCACACTCCATGTCGTGCTGCTGTGTGGAACCAGCCTCCATCATAATGCAGGTGTACTGCTGTTGGTGTTCCGGGGCTGGAGCCACAACACTTAGGAATAGCCCCTCCAGTCTGGTGAGGGGGGGATGTGTGGCCACTCCACCTCCTGTGGCGACCTGTTGCCTGTGGATATCTGATGCACGCTGCCGGACACTTCGGATTAAATCACTGCAGTGATGTCGTACCTGCTCATAAGTCCTGTTATGCGTGCCAATATCATTTACCCTACGGACAAGGTCTTGCCACAGTGTGGCCCTCTCCTGCTGATTCTGACTGGTGCGGGAAAACAGGATGTCATACTCCCGCACCAGGCTCTGGTGGATCTCCTCATCTTCCGCCACAGAGTAGGCGGGGTTACGCTGTCACGCCATCTCCCTGGAAGAGAACACAGACAGGATATCAGCAGACCATGTCAGCAATATATGGCACACATACTATACATGATACTCATGTGTAGTGATATACTACTACTCCCATATGTTGCATGTGTGTGTCGTGGTGGATACACAGGTACATGGCCAGATATCAGTGCTCAGCCAACACCTGTGCAACAATACCTGCCACATTCCACACAACGTAGTAGCATGCCCCATCGGTCAGCACACACTGACAGGTGCAATGCACAACCTCACTCTGGGGGTTCATCCCAAGGTACTGTATGTGGGACACTGTCCACTACTGTGATGTGGACAGACGTTACTCAGCCTGGATATACATATCCCACCACCACCACCAGCACAGTAGACTACTTTGATATGTATGTGGTTAGACAGTTATTCACTTGCTGGGACTGGGATGTTATCCATGCAGCACACTGGGCCAGTGGAAGCCACAAGCCACACTGTTGACCCATTTGCAAATGCTTACCACGGACATGCTGCGGATTGCATGACACTTGCACACACATGTCTAACCCAGACCCTATGCACAAAGGTTAGGCATCCTGTCCGGTGGACCCCAGACAGAGGCAGATTGTATAACAATAGCAGGAGGCTACTGCAGGACAGAGCACATTCACATTAAGGGTAGGCATCTGTGGTCAGCACTGGTACTACGCTACAGTCCGTCATAACAACAGCCACAGCCTACTCTGGGAGGGAAATGGACACAAACACTATGGATGACCACAAGGCCTTCTTCAGTTATGTTACACATATGGACCACATGCCTCAGATATGCTCTGTGTTAATCCACACCTACTTAACATTCACCAAACACACGGATATTGGCAACAATCCTGCAGACATGTTCGGTGCACATATCCCCCCTCCTTCTCCCCCACCTTTGAGATATTTATCCCAGCTGGATGTAACCTCCCTATCATCGCACATGTCCTGGTGAGGGCCGCCCTCAGCAGAGGAGAACACACAGCATCACTGTGACCTCGTGGTCCCCCTGGATGTGTGCTACCAGCACTCTGAGAGGACATACCACCGCATGTAACACTGATAATTTATCTTGGCCGTGCTACAGGATATGTACCTGGACAGTGGCATACAGCAACAGTGGTCCCACAACACTAAGGGGGCACCTCAACTGACCCTGGGAATTACCACATCATATGCATAATGGGCCTGGTCTGCTACGCTATGGAATTATGCAGTATGGGATGCATATGCAGTGACATCAGGTACCTGCAGACACTTGTTCCCAGCCAGTGTGCCTTTGGGATGGGCTGATCCTGACTTTTGGGCCTGGCTGACATTTCAAAGCAGTCACTACAGCCATTGCTGGGCCAACGCACAGACACATGCTGCCAGGATCCTGGCCTATGACTGCTTGACATGTGATGTATGGTCATCCCCTTTTGGTGGAACTACGTACACACAACATATCACATGGACATACCTATGGATACAGACCTATGACACATTTGGAGGGTTCACAGTATGCACACTATTAACCTGCTACTTTGCATTACCTCTGTTTGTCACAGCTGGTTGCGTTTCCACAGCTTCTGCTTGCTGCTGCTACTGTCAGTGCTGACAGCTTCAGGTTACAGAGAGTCACAGTGTCTGGTGGTTTTTTTTTTTTTTTGCTCTCTCTCTCTCTCTCTCTCTCACTTCTCGCTCTCCCTCTGTCTGCTTACAGACAATGCAATGAATGTATTGCATGTGGGGAGTGTTAGCACTGGATGCTTTTGTAGGTATCTGCATAGGTCCATGTGATTGGCCTCTGCACCAATTGTAAGCCAGCATTTGCTAATTGCATACAGCCAGTTGTGCACTGATTGCAGTTCTCACTGTGATTCCAGGTCAGTGCTATAAAAGGGTATGTGTGATAGGCGTTGCCCTTTCAGATTGTGAGGGTGGGGACCATGCTGGTATGCTGTGGACAGTGTTCTGTGACTGTAAAGGTTAGTATCTCTCTCATGCTTCAGGCTGTGTTGTATATTCACAATTCCCCATTCCTCTTTCATGTTCCCTGTAGCAAGTGTGTATGCACATTCACTCCTACAACTATATATAGATATATTTATATATATATATATATATATATATATATATATGTACATATGCATACATATATCTATGTACTTTAACTGACCTTATTATCTACAGGCTGCCAACTAGCATGGCTGTTTCTTTTCACGCACTACTATTATGGAAATCCAGTAGTTTTGACATTTATTTTAAATGACATGCTTTGTGTACTACACATCCTATATTCCATTTACATGCATCCCTACTTTTACAGGTTATATTTATTTTAGCACAATGTTTTTGTATAAGAGTCATGGCTTAGTGGTAGGTTGTACAGACTAGTGTTTCCAAGGTCCTGGGTTCGGGACTGACAGTGGGAGTTTATTTTTCTTTTGAACTGATTACAGACCTGTCAATCACAGTGACTAAGGCACTTTTAAGCAGTTGTAACCGGGCTAGCGCTGGTTTGCGCGGAGCTCATGCATGCGCACTGGCGGTTAGCTCCACGCACACCCACACTATTTTCTTTGAAGAAAAGAAAATGGGGAGACAGGAAAGTGGTGAAAAAGGGGTCACAAAGAGGGTAAGACAGTAAGGAAACAAGCTTGGGATGTGCAGGAGGGATGTAGGTAAGGCCCATAGCTGCCCATTTCTTCATCAGCAACAGCTGTGCATATGTATGTAATTTGGTGTGACATTTGGAACCTTCCACCCCTGAAAGAGGTGTCAGGATAACAATAATACTTGCTGTACAACCAATTGTAATTGATAGGTTCCATGTCCAGTGGGCATGTGTGCGGAATGGGCAGCTATGTATGGGGCGTAATTTTTTTGTGGGTACAGACTGCCCTTTTTTTATTTATTTATTTTTTTCAGGTAAGAGTGGTATGTCAGGTGAAGGAAGTCGGTTCAGCTGGGGAGGTAGGTTGGGTAGGTAAACAGACAAGACAAACAAGACGCATACAGGGGCGGTGTATGACACATGTGGGGGGGGGTTACACAATTGACGGGGATGGAGGTTTGGAAATCCAGAGCCCATGAGCCCACAGATGGCAACAGTGGAACTGATATCCCCACCCATAGGCAGTTGCCACTGTTCCTTCGCTGCCCAGGACGGGGCTGTGCTGGGGGCTGTGTAGGCGGGGCAACAGGCATGCCCGTTAGTTGCGCCACCCGTGCCTCGAGCTGGCGTAGGGGCTCAAGGACAGAGTCCCAAATCTCCCTACACACCACAGTCCGGACGCTACGGAGGGTGAGTGGTGGATCTCCTCCAGCCACACTTGCAGAGGGGGGGTGAGCCCCATCCCCTGCAGCGCTTCCACCCGCAGGTGGCACAGGGCCACCGGAGGAGGGTCCGGACTCGGGACTAGTGCCAGGTGCACTCGCCAGCTGAGGTGGGAGAGGTGGGTCCGCTGGAACCCGCCTTCCCTGTCGTACTATGTTTTGCATTATGTCATGACAGTTTGGGTTAGTGACATATAATACCATTCACAATTAGTTGTAACAGCATGCATTAGTATTCCCATAAACCAAACACCCAGATATTCACACCATTGAACAGCGTGCAAAACACATGCATAATTTGAACAGAAATACACAGTCCAACAACATGCAGGGTTAATTGATGGCAACAGGCCATCAGGTGTGGATGTATGAACAGGGCAGATGCATCAATGGACATGCAAATATATATGACCCAACAGCACAAACGTCCAGGGGTGTTAATTGTGATTGCACATACCATTTTCACGTGGAATGGGTTATATGTGGTTATAGGGTGGGGTAAAGAAAGTAATATTAACACCTTCGAATAACAATACATATGCTGTACATTTCTAATAGCTACAGTTATATACACACTACTGTTCTAACTACAGTTTCCTATATGATAACTATTTCACCTTGCTGATAGGACTGTTACTGCAACATCAATATACATTTTAGTGTTCTTCATACACATTCATATCTAGCTTTGTTCAGCTACATCATCTTGCTACTTTTGCTTTATATAGATGTAGACAAGTGTGGATGTTTGGTATATCAGACAATCATCCTATCTGCGTATTTCAGACTGAGAGCAACATATCCAGATTTTGGGATACACATTCCACATGCAGCAACACTTTGAACAGATTTCGCTGTTTGGTTTTGAGTCTCACATGCATTTCATTCTGTCTTGACTGCAGTATACTTTATTCAGGGGTTATTACTACTGTATTGCTGGATTCATGACACTTTCTCACACTCTCTCACTTGCTTTCATTTTACTATTCAGGATGGTACTTCTAGGCTTTATTGACATGTTTTAACAGTAGTTATTACAATCCTTTCCAGCAGTCTCACTTCTGTCATGTTTCAGTATTTCCACAGGGATATATTTCACACATGTGATTTCATCATCTTCTGCAGCTATACTTTTCAGCCTGCTGCAGGTTGTGTACTATTTTCTTACAGGCAGGGCATTTTTATTTCAGAATATATGTTGGACAGTTCCATGTTTAGTTTACACTTACAGGCTGGGAACTCTTGTAATCAAGCAATACTTGCATACACTTTCACACTGCTACTTGCAGATTTTATTCCTTACTGACTACACTGCACTCTTTTGCTGACTGTCATACTTTTATATTTCTTTACAGTTACTGGTAGTGGATTACTGACCTGCCTGGTGGCGCAACCGCACCAGCCTATCGCCATAGGCTCTACGGTTCGCAGAACGGACACCTGCAGCTGTAATATAAATGAAGTAATATTGGAATACACATCTCCATAATATCAGCTAGTTTAATTTTTTACATACATATTTAAATGTTACTTACTCAGTAGTGGGGCGCTGGGTGTTTGCCGGGCCTCCTGGATCCAAAGGTTCAGTTGGTCCTGCTTGCGTCTCTTCAGGTCTGCATGGTGGTGATGGACCTGCTCACCAGTCCTTGGAATCCCTGTGGCACTGGTGAGATCATGAGCCAACTGGTCCCACGCCTCAGCCCTGTATGCTCCCCAGAGGACCTGGCCCTGCATGAGTTGGGCCTCATGATTGTGGACTAGGAGCCAGGCCATGTACCTGGACTCCTCAACACCCCACCTCTGTGCTCGGCGACTACCCTCACCTACTCCTGACATTCTGCCTGCAGGTCTGTTCTACAATCGTTTATGCTGTGTATTCCCACCTATGGGGCTTATATAGTCCGTTTTTCCCGCACATATCTGTGATTGGCCATTTTGGAATTGTATCAACTTCAGTAAACCTGCATTGTCATGCTGTAGTTTGTATTCATTCCTATATATTAGCTATTATTGCATTTCTAGGTACTGCTGTCATGGTTTAGTGGTTCTGTACCTTGACTATGGTGTATAGTATCCTGGGTTCGAACCTGGCCACTGCTTTTTATTTTTCATGACTGTCTAGACATGCTAAGGGGTGTGTCTGTGTAAAGGCAGTTTTGATACGGCTTGCTCAACGTTGCCCGCCGGTTAGCTTGTTTGCGCAGTGCGCAGCTCCGCGCAAATGGGGTACACTGCTTTAAGCTTCATTTGGCTATCGGCATGCATATTATGCTCAGCTCAGTTAGGGGCACATAGATTTAGCGTGTTAAACCACTACTCAGCTACGGGCACTCATTTTGCACCAGTTAAACCACTGCTCATCTACGGGCACATGCACTCACCCTGTTAAACTGTAGCTCATCTATGGGCACATCTGGCATTTTTTATTCTTTTGGTACCTCACATTTCTTCAATATAAATGGGCTATTTCATTACATTTTACATAAGTTGTGGTTTTATGTCTACATATTTGTCAGGGACTTGTTTCCTGCTTATTTTGCAAAAAAAAAATTGGTGTTGTGGGGGCTCGAACCATGAATGCCTGCTCTGCAGCCAGCATCTCTACCACTATGCTATTGCTTCCTGGTTTATTTTGCATATTTAGTTCTTATCTGCTTTCCCACTGACTGCTAACTGTAGCTGCGCTACGGGCAAGCCCGCGCAAACGAGCGCACTCACGGTTAAACATCTTTACAGTTTAAAAAAAAATTATAACATGTTCATTTATATTTATTTTATGTTCATAGTCTGTGGGGGCATGTGTTGTGTTCTGTTTATTCACATTTCCGTGGACTCTGTCGTGGGTGTTTCCTTTGGGTACTTTTCCTCTTCTGGGGGCGTGTCCGCTTACAGGGCTCGGCCTACGGACACGCCCCCTACTGTCTTACATGGACCGTGTTGGCCTTCAGTGTGATTCAGCATGCTCTCATTAATATGCAGAGCATGCTGACATCACTCCGTTTAACTGCAGCCTCCGTGTATGAGTTATAACTCTTACACGGAGGCTTTGTGAATCCTGCCCATTGAAATGTAAAACTGTTTACCGGTAGCAACCTCTTCACTAGTTACATATTAATGCGGTATTATTTAGATGACTTTTACTTCTGTAGAGATTGTACATATTGACTGAACTGGTGGTTTGTAATGACAGATGTTCGAGTGGCCTTTTATGGTCAAAATGTTCTAAAATGACTAGTTTTGTCATTATGGGGTCATACATTTTGTTTCATTGCTTACTAGAAAAATGTTCAAAACTACAAATTTAAAACACATTCTAACAAGTAGTGTTATATTATGCAAGGAATATAATTTAATAGAATCAGCAAGGTGAATCAAAGAACACATACATGTGTTCACAGTCCTGAAAATGTGTGCAAGGAGTGTATGTTTTGAAGACATCTCAAAGGTAAACTTAATCCACCACTGGCCAGATGCATTTTCTTTGAATGTGTGAATGCGGGTTTCAGTGCTGTTTCAGTGAATATGAGTTTGAAGGGCAAATAAGTTTACTGTGCATGCTAAGTCTATCTTCATTGTGAGACTGTAATGTTTGTTTGGCAAAAGACTTAGTATTTGTGATATAAAATTTGAAATAAAAGTTTTAAATTAAATCCAAATATCTGTAATCAATGGAGAAGTAAAGAAGAAAACATTATGCACACTGACAGGGTTCAACAGTGTTTATGGTAACTGGGTAGAAATAGCCAAGTAATGGGACACTGAAATGGCTGTGGGGGGGGGGTCCATTACTAAGCCTAGAGCCCCATTTGACCATGGTCTGGCTCTGATTGTGTGTAACAGAAGAATGCCAAGGAAGCTGAAAAGTAAGGTGTACAAAACAGGGGTGTGACCAGTACTACTGCATGGTACAGAAACCTTTGAAGTGAATGCAGAGTAACTGAGGAAGCTAGAGGTGATGGAGATGAAGTGCCTGAGACAGGTGGTAGGATGCACACTGTGTGACAGACAAAGAAATGAGGGCATCAGAGCACAAGCTGAAGTATCTCCAGTTGCAGAGATGGTCAAAGAAAACAGATTATGGTGGTTCAGGGACATATGCAGAAAAGCAGAAAACAATCTAGTGAAAAAGATTTGGGACAGGCAGGAAGAAGGCAAGAAAAAATGAGGGTGTCCATCAAAGAGATGGATGGATTTTGTGAGTGAAGACATGCAGCAGTCAGGCATAACTGTTAAAGAAGATAGGAGAGTCTTATTGAATCAAGAGAGAGGTGACAATTGACACGACACCCCAACCCCATGTAGGAAATGGGAAAAAGGGGGTTAATGATGCTAATGAATGTGTGTGTGTGTTTGTGTGTGTGTGTGTGTGTGTGTGTGTGTGTGTGTGTCTGCAAGGCAAGTCATAGCACTGTATAAGAGATTACAAGTCTGGATGCATGAGTGTGTTGGATCATGTGTGCCATTTTATGGTTGAATATTTCCATAAATGGAGGTGAGTGTGGGGAGGTGTTTGTTCATAGATGAGTGGATTTTTGTGTGGGTAAGCACACTTGCTTGGGCAATCAAATTGTGTGTGTGTGTGTGTGTGTGTGTGTGTGTGTGTGTGTGTGTGTGTGTGTGTGTGTGTGTGTGTGTGTTTGTGAGCATGCCTGCATAGCAGAGTTCCTTTACTGATGCAATGCATGGGCTTTTAGAGGGAAGAAATATGAGAATGGTCAGGTCAGACAGTGCAGTGTTCAGTACAGAGACATCATAATTAGCAGCTTATGAGGTTCTTCTCATTTCAGTAATGCAATGTCTTGGAACTGTGATTTCTCTTTGTTGTGTTAACTAAATTGTTAGGTCATTAGTGCAGACAGGGAGATATTCTGCGAATCCTAGAGAGAGAGAGAGAGAGAATTTTCACATCTGTTGTTAATGGATAAATGTCATGAATAAAAGAGAGACCATTGAAATGTTGGGACTATAATATATTATTACATTTCATAGTTGCAGCTGAAGTTAAAGACAAACTATTCATATAGTACGTAAGCAGTTAATATGGTTTGCTTTCTGTTCCTGCACAGTTTAGTTTGCCATCAATCTCAGGACATCTTGAAGGTTATATCATCATACCCTCCCCTAAATACTCACCTTAGATAATAACTCTCAACTCATGTTGTCATTATCTGAAGATCCTCTTGTAGGATTTGTCCTGCATTGTTCAATGTCTCTTTTATTTATCATTTATTAACCAGATAATTGAACTGCTCAAATTACCCTTTACAGCCATGATTTGGGTCAGCCTAGAAAAGAGCAATAGCATAAACACATACAAAATAAATGACAATCATATGCAATTTTTATATAGGAATACGTTTGTAGAGCAGAACATTTTGAATACAACATTACATTTTATGACAGTTGCAGTAATTCAACTAATGAGCAAAACATCAACCCCCATATTTACTAATCTGACGTGCAGGAAAAAACTTGTCCTGCACGTAAGCGGCAGTTTAAGAGGAGGACGGCAGTCCATCATGCATAATAATGAAGGAGTGTTGCCGGAGCTCCAAATCCTACACTGAGCGTGGACGAGCGCAGGGGGCATGTCTGAGAGCAGAGCTCTCAGAATAAACATGCCCCTGCAAAGTAGAACAGAAGAAGGTGCAAATAAATGATTGAAACTGCTCATAGGTGTCCGCATATCTCCACCAACAGTCCCCATGTGTTCAACAGCAACAGTACATTGAAATAAAATGAAGAAACCATTGTATTAAATTTTTTTAAAACCCCGAGGACAGCTAACCGTAGGTGTGCGGGTTTGCTCATCGCTTAGCTACAGTTAAAGCAGCTGAAAAAGCTGAAGAGGATAACAAGGAATATATATGCAAATGAAACAGTACAGCAATAGTGGAGTGGTTAGAGCATCCGCCTAATGAACAAACATTCCCAGTTCGTGTCCCACTGCAACACAAATCATTTTTCATGGGAAATCTGTATATGAACATAATTTTACATTGTTTTGCTGCATAACCTACATAATAACATTTAAATGTGAACTGCAGTACTACATGAAATGCACATGTGAAGTATCAGTGTCATAATGAATAAGGCACAAGTAAGCAGGTCTAAGCACAAATAAGCAGTGTTAAGTGTGTCAAAGTGCATGTGCGTGGGGGTAACCATTGCCCTCACAGATTAAGCAAAGTAGAAGCTAACTGAGTATAAGAAACTGTAACTGGAGGTTAACAGTGCTTACTGTTGTGCAAACCCATGCAAATCCACTTATAACTGCTTTAAAGTGCCTTAATTACTCTGGATACAATGGCCCGTGTTCTGCCCAGCAACAAAATAACCTGCCTCTGCAAGAGTTCAAACCCAGGACCCTGTACACTATCGTTACAGTAATTAACCACTAAGCCATTATAGCAATGGATATGCATGAAGTATCAGCAAACTAATTCTCACCACAGGAAATCAAACCAAACGTGAACCAAATCTATGTACAGTGTGAAGTGGTATAACCTGCTACATAACATAAATATGTGAACTGGAGTACCGCAGTAAGGCCAGATGTGAGGTGCTATTGCAATAAAGTGCTGAATCAAGGATACAAGACACATATATAACATCTAATGAGGAAGACATCAATGCCAAAAGGTAAATACCATGCAAATCTAATATTAAACACTGCTAAGCATTGCACAGCACTGCTACCCAGACTACTGGCAGGATACTACCAGTGGAAGATACAGTGTCAACCTGCAAAGTCAAATCTTAAACAAATGAATGTTCATCCCTAGCGTGACGACCCCAAACATACTGCTAAAAAGAGTCTTCGAGGTAACATACCATGCCTTACAGGTAAGCAAAGAAGGATATGTATGTTCGCGGACTGAATGTGTGGGAACCCTGAAGAACCATGGGTTGATACAACTTACATGATGGGTCCCGAGAAGTGGAGAGTGGGCAATGTGTAGTGGTGTTGTGAGATTCGGATGGAACCTGTAGGAAGGATGATTGATGTGGAGCAGGGAGGGGGTGGAGGGAATAATGGGTAAGACAGTATGGGCCGAGGCGTGCCGAGGTTCAACAGACCCATTCTAATGAGACTGCCCCATGGATGTAAGTGAGAAAGGAGGGGGGAAACAGGAAGGGCAAAGCATGTAATGAGTAATATGTATGTTGCATAACATAACCCATGGAATAAGATATATATATATATATATATATATATATATATATATATATATATATATATATATATAACCTGGAGTATTGCTGCCACGAAAGAACATATAAATATATATATATATAGATATAGATATAGATTTACATATATGACCTAGAGTACTGCAGGAAATGCACATGTGAGGTGTCAGTATCATTATGCAGTAGTTAGGTTAAGCAGCAAGAAGCAGCAGTAAGCATATGTCAGCACTAGTAAGCGAGATTAAGGCCATACATCTCATACATCCACATGTTTTTAGTTTTATATGTATATATATATATATATATATATATATATATATATATATATATATATATACAGCAATATGTATGTTTGGAGGAGGAGGGAGAGGGTGGAGGGAATAATGGGTAAGACACAGTATAAAGACAAAATGATCAGTTTCAACAATTGGCTAAAGTATTGGTGTCATTCAAAGGGGATCCAGTGTCTGTCTGCCTGGGATGACATGCTCGACAAACCACGTTGCTTTGCTAGGGACGGCTTGCACCTGTTACCCTTAGGCTTTCGTATACTGGTCAAGGCTCTTGCCACCCCTATAGTGCCTTTTTTAGGCAAGGCTCAAAGGACAAACCCACCTCCATAGACAACCCAAGGATAAAAAAACTAAAGGTAATGCTACTCAATGCCAGAAGTCTAAACCTCAAGATGCATGCACTCAAGGCTCTCCTCAGTATGGAGAAAATCGATGTCTGTGTAGTAACAGAAACCTGGTTCAAGGCTCCTGAGAGCACCCCAGCACTACCAGGTTATAACTCATACCATGCGTTTCGGCCCCAAAACTCGGACCAAAGCACAAAAGGAGGGGGAGTATCTATATTCATCAAAGATACCTACACCTCTAGGTTAGTGGCACTGCACGAAGCATCGGAAACCATCCATGTGCAACTAACAGCGGGCAAAACTGCCTTTCAGTTTGTAGCCTGCTACAGAACACCCTCCCTATTACAGGAACCCCAGTTGGCATTCCTGAGAACACTGGAGAATATGACGGTCTCTCCAAACACTATGTTATTGGGTGACTTCAACTACCCAAGCATTGACTGGGAAAACTACTCAAGCCCAAACACCCTCGCCCAATGGTTCCTTGAATTTATAAACTCTAACGCAATGGAACAACTGGTCACCACTCCCACAAGAGGGAACAACATATTGGACCTGGTCATCACCAACATGGGGACTCTATTTTCCACACCAGAGGTAAACCCCTCATTGGTAAGATCAGACCATAAACAAATTTCCCTGGACATCCATATCCCATCCCCACCCCCAGCCAAGGAAATCACTGTAAAGAATTTCTCAAAAGACAACTTTGCACTTCTCAAGACTGAGGTGGAATCCTTCAAAGCCCCTGGGCCAGAGGATAATACAGCCCAATCCGCAGAATCCTTTACAAATGCATTCTATGAGCATCTGCAGGAATGCATGGATCGTGCTATCCCAAATAAAACCAAGACTCACTCCTCCAAAAACAGGAGACTGGTCTGGAGGACCCTGGCCATAAATAAGCTATACAACAGAAGGAGGAAGCTACTACATGACAGAGCAAAATCCCAAAAAGGGAAGGCATCTCTGATCAGTATTAGCAAGAAACTTCGATCCATCATAAAATCATCAAAGGCCAGCTTCAAAAGAAAAGATTGCCCTAGACACTAAAGATAATCACAAGGCCTTCTTTAGTTATGTCAGGAACATGGGTGGAAACTCCCAGATATACTCTGAATTGTTGCATAACGGTACAAAATATACTGAACCTACAGACATAGCCAACATCCTGCAGACAGATTCAGCGCAAACTTCTCCCCCCCTTCCCCCCCAAAGGAGCGAATGCCTATCCCAACTGAATGTAACCTCCCTGACATCACAGATGCACAGGTGAAAGCTGCCCTCTCCAAAGCAAAAAACACAGCATCTATGGGACTGGACAGTGTCCCAGGCTGTGTCTTACATGAGCTCCAAGAAGAACTGAACCCTCACATTAAGTCACTGTTCAAACTTAGCCTTACTACAGGATATGTACCCAAAGAATGGCGTACAGCTACAGTGGTCCCACTCCACAAAGGTGGTGCTACAACGGACCCCGGAAACTATCGCCCCATAAGCCTGACTAGTCTGGTCTGTAAAGCTATGGAGCATATTATCATGGAACTCATAAACAAAGACATTGGGAGCCTCCAGACACTGGACCCTACTGAATTCAGCTTTGTTACGGGCAGATCTTGCCTCTTAAACCTAGTTGATTTCTTTGAAACAGTTACCAAAGCCATAGATGAGGGTAAGGTAGTCCACACAGCCTACCTGGACCTCGCAAAAGCCTTTGACACAATACCCCACTTGGGCATCATAAATAAGCTTACCAGCTTAAATATCAACCACTATATCACAAGATGGGTTGCAAACTGGCTCAGAGATAGAACCCACATGGTCAGAATCGCAGGTGCCATGTCCGAATCCAAACCAGTTACAAGTGGCATCCCACAGGGCTCAGTTCTGGGACCTCTCTTGTTCGGTATATACTTCTCTGAGGCTCAGGCTAACACGGGGGGATTATGGCTGACAAAGTTCGCAGATGACTGCAAACTGGGGTCCATAATCGAATCTCCAGCTGGCACAAGCATCCTCCAAAAGGGTCACACAGAGATGGATGCTTGGTGCCAGAGCCACGGCCTCAAGCTAAATGCTAAAAAGTGCATAGTCATCCCCTTTGGGAAAAACAAGGTGCCCACAAATTACCACATAGGTGGTAATCCATTAAGTACGGAAGAAGTAATTAGAGATTTGGGGACCAATGTAGATAGTAATCTCTCCATTGATAATCATGTTGCCAAAGTCGTTAGAAAGACCTTCTATATAGCCCACCTTATCACGAAAGGGTTCGCATCTTGATCAAGAGAGGTCATTGTGCCCCTCTACTTGTCACTCATCAGGCCCATGATTGAATACAATGCCCCTTTTGGGATGTACCTTACCCGACACCTGCAGCAACTGGAGAGACCCCAAAAGTACCTCACCAAGAGGATCAAGGGGTACAAACAGATGTCCTATGCAGCTCGACTAAAGAAACTCCAGCTCTACTCAGTTGCTTACCGCCTACTCAGAGGTGATCTATGCCTGATGTACAAAGCCATGTCAAACCCAGAATTAATGGACATGCTCCACCTCAAAAAATCCAAGTCCCTTAGAGCTACATGCTCCAGGGACCTAAACCTCAACACAAAAATAAATAGTACATGCTGGAGGGACAGATTCATTTCCCAGAGGCTCCCCTCACTCTGGAATAGAATCCCAATTCATGTTAGACATAGCCCCTCACTGACCCTCTTCAAGCGAAATCTGGACGCGTGGATGGGAAATCGCAAATTCACCCCTGGGATCTCTTCTGTGTCCCTGCTAGACAGAGGCACAGGCTAATCTTAAAAGGGTACCTTCTGTGACCTACTTTACAGAGGCACAGTAGGCTAATCTAATAGGGAGGCGGAAGCCAAATACACTCTGGCTAGGCTTATAAATGCCCTAGGGCAGATAGCCTAGTATCTACCTATGAACCTATGAACCTATGAACCTCTCTTATATATATATATATATATATATATATATATATATATATATATATATATATATATTATGCAGACGTATACATATATATAAGCATATATATATATATATATATATATATATATATATATATATATATATATATATATATGTGTGTGTGTGTGTGTGTGTGTGCGCGTAGATATACACAGATATATAGCTATAATAGGAAACAGCACACAAGAATGACATATGTTCATAGGCTATGCCAATGGAAGTGAGGGGCCCAAGCAAGAAACATGTAACACGTAGCTTGACCTCTCCCCCCAGCCAGGCAGAGGAAACATACACACAAACCCACAAACAATGTAAATAGTTCACTGCTCCCCAGACCACAGGCAGGATGCAATGAAGGGGGGGGACACAATGGGGACACAATCTTGGAACACAGACAGGAGCGTCTCTTGCGGGACACCCCAAAAATTGTCATAATATGGGAGGAAGCCAGTGCGACAACCTTTCAAGGTGGGATGTGTACATACCCGGAATACAATGGTGGGAAAGCCTGATAACCCATGGGTCAAGATAATGTACGAGATAGGTCCCGTGAAGTGGAGAGTGGGCAGTGTGCAGTGGTGTATTCAGACCCAACCTGCACCTAAAGTAGGGATGAGTGCTGTAGAGGAAGTGCAGTTGGGGGAACTATGGGTAGCTAGTTATGGGTCTAGGCATGCAGGTGTTTGCCTCTACTGGATCTATATGGACAGCCCCAGGGATGTAAGCAAAAGTGTTCATTGGGCAGAGGCATCGCCCTATGAGCAGCCACACCCGCTATGAGTTCCACTGCAGCAAAGTTTAATCTACATGGCAAAGAATGGAATAGCCAGATGTAGATGTATATATGTAGACGTATGTGTGTGTATATCTACCCATAGCTACATGGAGATATACCTCTCCCTCTCCATAGTACAAATGTATACATACAGTGACAGAATACATATAAATACCCACATATAGATAAATACATATGCAGACACCAATACACCCATATGTTGTTAGATATATATGTGTGTATACATATACAGATATATCTTTATATAGTAATGCACACTATAGTTGATGTGAGTTCCACTAAGCCATGGTGGATAAACATTCAGCTGCTGTGATCACAAACACATCATCCAGCACAGGCATCCAGCAGTATAGGAAATGTATATAGGTGTGTAGATTAATACCAGAACACGTGTCCATTGCTCAACCACAGTATTTTGAGCAGTCTATGTGCAGCACAGAACAGTGCCTGTCCAATCATACTGTGAGAACAGTAGTCCTGCATAATACCGAATGGAATAATGATATACGGTGCACACCATGGGGGCATGTGAACATGCTTTGTGCACAGTATGTGACACCTGGGGCATTGCTTCCATGGAACCGGGAGATGAGGCTGGCCAGGTGTGTGAGCAAACCACTGCTATAATGTACCCTGGCAGGATGCTACCAGTGGGAGAAACACTGTAGACCAGCTAGGTCTACTCTTGACACAACAACAGGTCCATCCCTGGCGGGATGAACCAAAAGTTGTGGGTCACATCGATGTCACCACCAGTATTGGAGGAGGATCAAGGGAAGGCTGGTACGTACGTGGACTAAACGGATGAAGAGCCTGCAGAAGCTTGGGTGGGGACAGTATACTGTACTGAGATGTACAGAGAGAGAAATGTGTGGAGGTGTGGTATGGCAGGGCTAGCAACCGGGGAATGGATGGTTTCTGTGTATGTGTAGCTTGGGGGCCGGGGGAAGGGAACATGGGTATGTCATTATGGTAGACATATGCAAACGAAGCATAACAGCAATAGTGTAGTGACCAGAGCATCCGCCTAACGTGCACACATTCCCGGATTGAGTCCCAGTGCAGCACATCTTATTTTCCATGTGATATCCATATGTTAACATCGTTGTGCTGTATAACCTACTAAGTAACATTTATATTTGCACAGGACTACTGCCTTAAATGCACATGTGAAGTGTCATAATGACTAAGGGACTAGTAAGCATGTGTAAGCGCATCACAGCAGTAGTACGCATGGATAAGCTGTTGTAAGTGTGTGTACATGTATTTGCGTGGGGGTAAGCATTGTCTACATAGATTGAGCTAAGTAGATGCTATCTGAGTGTAAGGAAACGCAACCCAAGGTTAGCATTGCTAAGCTCTGTGCAAACCCGCGCACACCCGCGTACAACCGCTCAAATGTCCCTAACTCACTCTGTATCCAACAACCGGTGTTCTGCCCTGAAACAAATTATACAGCTTCTAGAAGGCCCACACTCAGGACACAGTACATCATACACTATGTGATTTAGCATTAAACCATAGAAGATGTACATAACCACTCATTTCACATACATATCATCAAGCACAATCAGTCAACAGCACAGGAAATGTAGTAATAACACACCACACAACCTCTTAATGCATGAATCCTGGACATAGTGCGCCATAATGTGGGTACATATAGGGATATCTGTTATATCTTGCTCTAATACATTTAAAATGTTCCAAGTTACACAGTTATATGTAGTAGAATACATATATTGATGGAGATGATACGTCTGAAACATGTACGTGTCGTCATGAATTACTGACCTCAGTCCTAAGGTCATCCATGTCAATTGCCAAGAGAATGAGGTACAGACCACACATATAGGCCAAACATGCATGGAGATAAGGACAGCTATACATCTGTAAATGTAGAGAGAGACAGCTATAGGTAGATATGTATGTGTATGTATGACTCACAAATAACCATATATCCCTCTATATACGGGGTTTAACATATATACTTATGCAGATATACATATGTATATATATCTATATATATATATATATATATATATATATATACATAAGTATATATATATATATATATATATATATATATATATATATATATATATATATATATATATGTATGTATGTATATACAGATAGACATGTGTATATGATTTCCACATGGGAACGGACTCTTGGCCCACTCCGTACTACATAACAGACCATGAGTACAGTAAATGGGGGTGGGGGCACAAATGAGGGACACCTGGTAATTACTGCTATGTAACCCCCCCAGCCCTAACAGATATGCTGTGCAATCCAATGTCCAGCACATGCAGTGCTTGACAGCAGGACCCAACACAACACAGCTACAATGATCCAACAGTAATCCATGTCACCTGTACATGTCAGGCCAGTATCTGTAACATAGGTTCATAGGTTCATAGGTTGGTACTAGGCTATCAGCCCCAGGGCCTATACAAGCCTAGCCATAACAATTCTCTGGCTATTTCTTCCCACATTATTTACTTTCCTGGACCCCTGTCTAGCAGGGCGACTGACGTGATCCCTGGGGTGAATTTCCTTTCTCCCATCCAGTCATCAAGGTTCCTCTTGAAGAGGTCCAAAGAGGCACTCTGCTTGACATGTATGGGCAATCTATTCCAGAGTCTGGGGAGTCTCTGGGTCAGGAACCTATCCCTCCAGCATGTTTTGTTTATTGTGATGACAAGGTTTAGATCCCTGGAGCGTGTAGCTCTGAGGGATTGGGATTTCTTTAAGTGTAGCATGTCCAACAGCTCTGGGTTTGACATGGCCTTGTATGTTAAGCAGAGATCGCCTCTGAGTAGACGATATGCGACAGAGTATAGCTGGAGTTTTTTAAGGCGGTCAGGGTAGGGCATCTGCTTTAGGCCTGTGATTCTTTTAGTGAGGTATTTCTGAGGCCTTTCCAGTTGTTGCAGATGTCTTGATAGGTACATACCAAATGGGGCGTTGTATTCTATAATGGGTCTAATGAGGGATGAGTACAGTGGGACAATGACCTCCTTTTTTCTGGATGAAAAGCCCTTCATGATGAGGTGTGCCACATAGAAGGATTTCCTGACTGTTGTGGCGATGTGGTTATCGAAGGTGAGACCACTGTCCATCTGTGTCCCTAAGTCTCTTATCACACTTTCTGTGTTTATTGTACTGCCACCTATATGGTAATTCATGGATACATGTTTTTTCCCAAAGGGGATAACAATACATTTCTTGGCATTGAGCTTGAGCCCATTGCTCTGGCACCAAGCATCTGTTTCTGTAAGGCCCTTTTGTAGAGTATCCACATCATTTGGGGATTCAATAATGGCTCCCAGTTTGCAGTCATCTGCAAACTTTGTTAGCCAGAGTCCCTTAGTGTTGACCTGTTCTTCAGAGAAGTAGATGCCAAACAAGAGCGGCCCCAGGACTGAACCCTGAGGTACTCCACTTGTCACTTGTCTGGAGCTGGATTTGGAGTCGGCTACCTTTACAGTGCGGGTTCTATCAGTAAGCCATTTAGCAACCCATTGGGTGACATAGGGATTAATGCCCAACTTAGTAAGTTTATCTATGATTCCAGAGTGGGGGATGGTGTCAAAGGCCTTGGCAAGGTCTAGATAGGCTGTGTGGACCACCTTACCCTTGTCCATGGCTCTGGAGACTGATTCAAAGAAGTCAATCAGGTTCAGGAGACAAGATCGGCCCTTCACAAACCCAAACTGGGTGGGGTCCAGTGTTTGAAGGTTGCCAATGTCTTTGTTTATAAGTTCCATGATAATACGCTCCATGGCCTTGCAGATAAGGCTTGTCAGACTGATGGGACGGTAGGTTCCGGGATCCAAGGTGGATCCCCCCTTGTGGATTAGGATAACTGTAGCTCTGCACCACTCAGTGGGCACGAAACCTGAGGTGAGGCTATGATTAAACATGACACTTAGGTGAGGTGCCAGTTCATATTGTAGTTCATGTAGTACACAGCCCGGGATGTCATCTGGTCCCATGGATGCTGTATTCTTGGCTTTAGAGAGTGCGTTTTGTACCTGTGTGGCTGTTATTACTGGAATTTGGCAATCTTCTGGTATTGAGATGGGCCATTTAGGGGGTGAGAGGGAGGTGAAGTTGGCACTGAATCGATCTGCCAGGATATTGGCAATATCCTTCGGATCAGTATATTTAATGCCATTCTGTTTTAGCTCAGAGCAGATCTGAGCATTGCCATTTAGATTCTTGACATAGTTATAGAATGCTTTGTGGTTGTCTTTGGAATCTTTGGCAATTTTATTTTCATAACTAGCTTTGGAGGATTTTATGAGGCATCTCAGTTTCTTACTGAGGCTAGTATGCCATTGTACCGCAGGGAATGTACTGTGTTGAAAGGCTACACATTACAATGATACAGATATGCACACACTCCCATAAATTGCCAATTATGTGCAGGTATATATATATATATATATATATATATATATATATATATATATATATATATATATATATTAGATATATGGGATATATGGGTATATACACATATACACGGACAAAGGATATTAGTAGCCTTACATATGTAAAAGTAGTGTAGACGTACTGGGAGCAATGTATATCCCCAGCCATAAGCCCTGTAACTGGCACCTGTGACATGTGTGGTGTAGCAACCAGCCCTATAAAGGGGATATCTACATTGCACGTATACCCACTCACAATTCAAAGGACATGACATGACACACGGGTATGTATACATAGACAACTTTTATTTGTGTACCATACAATAATGTATGCCATTACTGACAGCACATGGATGTTCATAGGTTCATAGGTTGGTACTAGGCTATCAGCCCTAGAGCCTACACAATCCTAGCCATAACAATTCCCTAGCTATTTCTTCCCACACTATTTACTTCCCTGGACCCCTGTCTAGCAGGGAGACTGACATGATCCCTGGGGTGAATTTCCTTTCTTCCATCCAATCGTCAAGGTTCCTTTTGAAGAGAGCCAAAGAGGCACTCGGCTTGACATGTATGGGCAATCTATTCCAGAGTCTGGGGAGTCTCTGGGTCAGGAACCTATCCCTCCAGCATGTTTTGTTTATTGTGATGACAAGGTTTAGATCCCTGGAGCGTGTGGTTCTAAGGGATTGGGATTTCTTTAAATGTAGCATGTCCAACAGCTCTGGATTTGACATGGCCTTGTATGTTAAGCAGAGTCCACCTCTGAGTAGATGATATGCGACAGAGTATAGCTGGAGTTTTTTATGGTGGTCAGCATAGGGCATCTGCTTTAGGCCTGTGATTCTTTTAGTGAGGTATTTCTGCGGCCTTTCCAGTTGTTGCAGATGTCTTGAGAGGTACATACCAAACAGGGTGTTTTATTCTATAATGGGTCTAATTAGGGATGAGTACAGTGGGACAATGACCTCCTTTTTTCTGGATGAAAAGCCCTTACTGATGAGGTGTGCCACATAGAAGGATTTCCTGACTGTTGTGGCGATGTGTTTATCGAAGGTGAGACCACTGTCCATTTGTGTCCCTAAGTCTTTTATCACACTATCGGTGTTTAGTGTACTGCCACCTATATGGTAATTCACGGATACATGTTTTTTCCAAAAGGGAATAACTATACATTTCTTGGCATTGAGCTTGAGCCCATGGCTCTGGCACCAAGAATCTGTTTCTGTAAGGCTTTTTTGTAGAGTATCCACATCATTTGGGGATTCAATAATGGCTCCCAGTTTGCAGTCATCTGCGAACTTTGTTAGCCAGAGTCCCTTAGTGTTGGCCTATACTTCAGAGAAGTAGATGCCAAACAAGAGTGGTCCCAGGACTGAACCCTGAGGTACTCCACTTGCCACTTGTCTGGAGCTGGATTTGGAGCCGGCTACTTTTACAGTGTGAGTTCTATCAGTAAGCCAGTTGGCAATCCATTGGGTGACATAGGGATTAATGCCCAGCTTAGTAAGTTTATCTATGATTCCAGAGTGGGCGATAGTGTCAAAGGCCTTGGAAAGGTCTAGATAGGCTGTGTGGACCACCTTAGCCTTGTCCATGGCTCTGGAGACTGATTCAAAGAAGTCAGTCAGGTTCAGGAGACAACATCGTTCCTTCATGAACCCAAACTGTGTGGGGACCAGTGTTTGAAGGTTGCCGATGTCTTTGTTTATAAGTTCCATTATAATACACTCCATGGCCTTGCAGATAAGGCTTGTCAGACTGATGGGATGGTAGTTTCTGAGATCCAAGATGGATCCCCCCTTGTGGAGTGGGATAACTGTAGCTCTGCGCCACTCAGTGGGCACGAAACCTGAGGTGAGGCAATGATTAAACATGACACTTAGGTGAGGTGCCAGTTCATATTGTAGTTCATGTAGTACACAGCCCGGGATGTCATCTGGTCCCATGCATGCTGTATTCTTAGCTTTGGAGAGTGCATTTTTTACCTGTGTGGCTGTTATTACTGGAATTTGGAAATCTTCCGGTATTGAGATGGGCCATTTAGGAGGTGAGAGGGAGGAGAAGTTGGCACTGAATCGATCTGCCAGGATATTGGCAATATCCTTTGGATCAGTATATTTAATGTCATTCTGTTTTAGCTCAGAACAGATCTGAGCATTGCCATTTAGATTCTTGACATAGTTATAGAATGCCTTGTGGGTGTCTTTGGAATCTTTGGCAATTTTATTTTTGTAACTAGCTTTGGAGGATTTTATGAGGGATCTCAGTTTCTTACTGAGGCTGGTAAGGGAGTTTTTTGCATCCTGGGATTTTCCTCTTTTCTGCAACAGTTTCTTCCTTTTGTTGTAAAGTTTGTTTATGGCAGGGGACCACCAGATTGGCTTCCTTTTTTTGGATGAGAGCATCTTGGTTCTATTTGGGATGGCGCGATTCATGCATGAGTTGATGTGCTCATACAGTGCCTTAGTGTAGGATTCAGCAGTTGAACTTTCAGTTCCCGTCTGCATGGGTGTCATGAAGTTTGTCACTTCTGACTTGAGTAGCATGAACTTGGCTATGGAGGAGATTTTTATGGAGGTTTCCTTACTGGGGGTGGGGGTGGGATGTGGATGTTAAGGGTGATTAGCTTATGGTCAGACCTGACTAATGAGGGAGTAACCATAGGTGTGGAGCATCAATTTCCCATGTTGGTAATGACCAGGTCTAGGATATTGGAGCCCCTGGTGGGACTATGGATTAGTTGATCCCAGGTGTTGGAATTTATGAATTCCAAGAACCGTTGGGCAAAGGTGTTGGTACATGAGTAGTTTTCCCAATTAATGGCAGGGTAGTTAAAATCACCCAGTATTAGGGTGTTTGGTTCTATCTTAATATTTTCCAGTATGTTTAGAAAAGTGTAGTGAGAATCTTGGGGTATGGTGGGGGATCTGTAGCAAGCTACAATTTGGATTGCAGTCTTACCTAGTGTTAGTTGCACCTGGAAAATTTCAGACGCATTGTGTTGGGCAACTAGCCTGGTGGTGTGAATACCCTTGGTGAATATTGACACTCCTCCACCTTTAGTGTTTCGGTCCTGGTTTTGTGGCCGAAAAGTGTGGTAAGAGTTGTAGCCTGGTATTGCAGGGGTGATCTCTGGAGCCTTGAACCAGGTCTCAGTTACTGCACAGATATCAATGTTCTCCATTTTTAGGAGTGCCTCAAGAGAGTGCATTTTGAGCTTTAGACTTCTAGCATTGAGTAGCATTACCTTCAGATTTTGCATGCTTGTACCTGTTACGGTGGTGGTTTTTTCCTTTGAACTTTGCCTAAAAAAGGCACTATAGGGGTGGCGAGAGCCTTATCCAGTAACCTGAATCCCAGGGGCGACAGGTGCAGGCCATCTCTGACAAAGCATCATGATGAAAGCGCTTAACCTGTGGTTTTTGTGTTAATAAATACTCTCTGTGGACCCGCAACGTTGTGCTCCTTTTGGTTAATTGGTTTTACTTGAGCGCATTGGACACTATTGGTTTGGATAAAGCATCGCGGTCTGTCAGTCATGTCGTCCCAGGCAGACAGATACTGGATCCCCTTTGAATGACACCAGAAGCTTAGCCAATTGTTGAAGTCAATCATTTTGTCCTTATATTGTGGTATCATTCTAAGCGAAGGCAGGATGCTGCTTAGGGTTAGGGTCATACCTGCCTAGGCCACATGATCCAAGAGCTCTTCCATGTCTTTTTTCATGTAGTCCAAGGAGGTACGTCTCAAGTCATTCACTCCAACATGGACAATGACAGAGTCATATTTGTACTTGTTGTGGAGTGACTTGAGTGCATGCGTTATGTGGCGGATCCTGGCACCCGGCAGGCAGCTGACTGTAATTTTCTCCTTGTTCAACCTCATGAGAGGGACATCAGTGTGCCAGACTATAGAGTCACCTATGACTAAAGTGTTAGGTACATTGTCTTGCCTTAGGTCCTGTTGCTGGGTGGCACACTGGTGTTGTGAACTATGTGACACTTTGGTTGTGATTGGTGTTTGTTTGGGTTTCAGCTTCAGAGGTCCTTGTTTCTTGGACAGGTTACAGTTAAGGGCCTCTGCATATGTGGATTTAGTGTTGCTATATGTGGGTGTTGGTGGTGTGGGTTTAGAAGGGCTATGTGTTACTTGAGGTGTAGTGTGGGTATTAACCTTCTCCTCTTGACTGTCTAGCACAATCTTGGGTGGAAAGAGCTTTGCTTCCATTTTGGTTATATAAGTGCGTCTCTCACAGGTTGTAGTGTTGGGTGGTAGGAGGAGAGAGTTGTCTGTGTACATGAGGCAAATGCTGCATTGCCCCAGTATGCCCAGATTTACCAGGTGGACAGGAGACATCACAGGAAGCTGACCCTTTGACATGCCTGGTTTGGTGCCTTTTTTTTTTTTTGTAAAGTACAGGAGCTGTTTTCCCTTGCCTTAGCAAGGTACTTTGCAATTATAGGCTGTTTAGTGCCTACTATTAATTTCTCCTTATTAACAAGTAGAGTTGAGTGCTTGTATCAGTTGATGTATATAACCAGTGATGGATGCAAGGCCCACACAAAACAGTAGATGCAGACAGTGTGAATATATAACATACTATGGTGTCCAGGCTAAGCCCTTCAATTCGTACAACAGTAGATAAAGGATTTGCCTGCATGATACATAACAGTCAACAATATCAGATGTAGTTCAGCAGCATCCATTTACACCCTGTAGTCAAACCCTAGGGGGACATTCATTACTTGTGGTAATGTCAATGTATCTGTCACATGAATGGTCCCTGACCAACAAATGTTGTGGGTGTCCATGCTATGACTAGGATGATAGTCGGAATGCTAGCAGTAGTTAATGATAGGCCATTACCTAACAACCCCTAACCGTATTACAGCATGACAAATGTTGCCATATATGTGGAGGACAAAGGTAGGAATGCAGGGCCATACCTGCAATATTGCAGTTACACACCCTGGAACATGCTGGTGTTACAGGATGTGTTGCAACATACCCGTATGCAGGAATAAGACATCAGGGACCCAAATGGATATAGCCATGTACTGCTAGCTTGCAACACACACACTGCCAGTGTAATATTCGACACAGGACCTGTGTGGTGGACATACAACACATGACAGGCAAACCTCTGTCCAGTTAGAGGATAGGCCCACAGTAGTCAGCTATGCAGACAGACCGCAGTCCAAGGTAATCTAGTATGCACACACACACACACACACACACACACACACACCCTGTAACACCAGTACTATGCAAAGCATTACACCACTCTACTCACACTCTGTCTGTATGTCCTGATTCTCCTACATATATGTGGCTGCCCTGAGTTTGCAGGTTCTCCTGTAAGAGGTATTGCTACCTGCTATCTGTAACATTAATGCTCGCACACAGGAAGGATGTCCATCACAGAGGGAATGTACAGGGAATATGCCCACATGATGTAGGGATCCATAGTGGGTGGTTGTCATGACAGTGGTAATTGGAAGTACTACACATGTGTACTCAGATATGTATATGGCTATCTGGATAAGTACATGTCCATATCGTCCCACCATATGGCCTGGGCATGGAGTGTAGCCCTACCCCAGCCACTATAGTCCCAATGTAGTAGTGCAAGGGGATGTCTGCTATGTATAGATGGTATATTAATGGACATTTGCTACTGTCATTGGGAATATTGTCACAGACACGGTATGTGTGGAAGGTGACATCTGCTCATAATATGTGTGCCATTGGCTACTGATAGACATCCTAAGGTTATCATGGTACAGTACCTGCATATATAGCAGGCTAGACAGCCATGTCACAGCACAGGGTAGGATACACCTGTGTGACAGTGCATAACCACAACCAGTGTGAACACAGCCACATATGGTACACTAGCATAATAGTACAGTATATGGACTATCTGTCCTACTCCATCTTCATATGTGCCACTCACAGAATGACCCTACATATACTGGGCTGCTACACAGTCCAGACTGATGGCTGTCTGTGGTATGGGACATGTGTGTGTATGGGCCTACACACATGTAAGGTAAAACGGTACCATACAGTGGGGCAGCATGTAACATTAGATAGAAGGGGAGCTAGAACAATGACATCTACCACAGTCTGTACACAGGCCATAGTACATATTAACAATACACACACTGCCGACATTCACCATCACTCCACAGACCTCAGTACTGTACAAATATCCACAGAATATCCAGGGTATGGCATTAAGTGTAACCCCTACTGTACATGACATGTGTAGCACTCTGATAGATCACTGGCATTTTATCAGATATGATGACACTATTTACGGTTTATAGCACATATGCACCACTTCATGCACGACATATGTACAAAGGTTGACAGAGGTGTGGCTGACAGCACATACACAGGGCCAGTATAGACATGTTGCTGTGATACCCTCATTAATCTACCATTGTAACATGGTTTGTTGCAACATATGTCCAATGAGGGATATGTAGTCAGTAACTCTCACTGCCTTCACCATCTACAGACTGCAATCCTCACACTACCTTCTGCATTCCATGTGGCTAACACATGAAACCAAAGGCACAACACTGCCCAATCTGCAGATGACCCTGCAGATGGGGATTCCTGATATACATGAAACTGACATGGCAGGTGTTGCGACATGTATGACAGGCATATCTAGACAAATGCTGTTAATCCAGCATTACTCAATATGCAGTATGGCAGCACTTACAGTCTGTAGTCAGGTCAGGCACATCCCCCTCCTGTTTGTTGCCCTCTTTCCACAGTGTATGTTGTTAGAGGTAAATGCCCAACCCATCTGGAATGCTGTTTGCCAAACAACAGTTTTAGCTCCTGCTCACAGTGACAGACAAGGGTCAACACCTCCAGGATGTTCCCAGGTATTGGAGTGTGTTTCCATGTAATTGGCTATGGGAATGTTACTACACCTGTTCCACATGCAATTGGCTAGGGAAGGGCTGCAATTCGTGCAGAGGCCATCAGCTGATCATGAGCATCACTTTAAATACACATGCTGCTGCCTAAGCAATGCAGGTTTGGGCCTCCACATCCACCACACAGGGAGTGGGGGAGGCAGAGAGAGGCAAATACATGTCATGGAGGGGTGGGAAGGTAAAACTGATACATGTTTGTGTCACACACCTACCAGCACAGGGTATCCAACACCCGACAGCTATGTAGTGCTACCACAGTTCGATGCTGTTATTGGATGCGCCACATGGATTATCTGGTGGAGAGCACTCAGAACATATATGTGATGGTGAGTGACATCTGCAACAGGGGTATGGTAGATATGTAGTAGGTGACATACATGTGCCTGTCTGCATGAACAGGCACCAGCTTCAGCACAGGCACACTCACACAGGGATGCACACACATTAACACACTTGGCAGGGCCAGGAGTGCAACTCGTCACTAGTGGAATTGCCACAACACATCAATGTGCAGGGAACACATGCACCACACGGGTGATACAGAGGTTGTATGGGCAGTGAGTATGAGGGGGTGTCAGACATAAGGTGGCATGCTTCACTGTGCCCTGGGGGGAGTAGTGTGTGTGGATGTGGACATATGCACCATACGTCACACACATGAACACACAGGGTGCCAGTTCAGACATGCACAGGTGCATGTTTGCATGGGTGTGTGGTGGCCAACAGTGCCAGCAGGCTGTACAAGGGTAGGCAATGGGTATACCTTGGCATCATGCCACATGACAATGGTCTGCATTGTGGCACAGGCCTGTAGCTTCTGCATTTTCCCACACTGGTGGGTATCACATCCATCATCCAGTCACCTGGGTGACTATTGTGTGTGGCCAATGCTGTGCATCACTTGCCATGTATGTGTTCCCTAGTCCATGACTTGGATGGTGTCTAGAATGTGCACACACCCCACATGCATGTACAGTGACATGTGGAACTGTACCTGGGGTGTCTGGCCCATGTTGTGAACACAGCTTATTATCAGATGTGCCAGTCTTGCCCACATGTGGCAGGGAGTGGTACTGGTCAGCAGATTTACCCTAAACCTATACTGATAGCATGCTAACAGCATTTTCTGATGTCAATGTCATCTGTCCATACAGGCCATGTTGTCAGGCATGGTATGTCCATTGTGAGTCACATGTGAAGGCACAGTGGGGTTGCTAACTGTGATTGGCAGGCCTTGATGTCATCTGTATGGGTATGGCTTTGCACCCCCAGCTATTTATATCTGTTATCCCTGTATGGTTGACATTGTGATATATAGTAGGGCCACCATAAATGTATTTAGCAAAACCCCTCCACATTGCCCACAGGTGTTACAGACTCACAACCACCTCTACACAGGATACGGGTTACAAACACACACACATCTGTCATGTCTGGGAGTAGAACCCCTACCTAACTAGTTTACTACACTACAGCACTATGCAGTTATGCTACACGCCATGGACATTACTGAAGTACATCTTCCCCAAAGGTGTATTTCACAATTAATGACATCAGCAGGACTACCAAAGTAGAGCATTTGCCATATACTGCAAGTGAGTAGCCCATAATGCATTTCTCCATACACAGGCACTGAGACACACACAAAACATCCAGAACTGGCATGGATGGAGATGGAACACTACCACCATTCTAAATCACACTACAGCAGACACACACACACACACACACACACACACACACACACACACACACACACAAACAGTTGCCGGGGCTGGGGTTCGAACACCTATCTAACTAGTTTATCACACTACAGCAGTATGCAGTTGCAGAATGCACTACGGCAATTACGGTGCTATGCTTTTCCCAGAGGTGCACTGCTAGGTGAGTGACATCAGCAGCCTTGCCAAAGTAGAATATTTGTATTGTTTGGAGTGTGAGTAGCCTAAAAGGCATTGCTCGTTACTCAGTCAGACACACACAGACTCACACACAAACACACACAGTTGCCAGGGTTAGGGTTCAAACACCTACCTAACTAGCTTATCACACTACAGCAGTTATAGAACTCGCTATGGCGATTACTGAGCTATCACTTTTCCAAAGGTGTACTTCTAGGTGAGTGACATCAGCAGCTTTGCCAACGTAGAGTATCTGTATTATATGGAGTGTGAGTAGCCGAAAAAGCATTGCTCTCTACTCAGTCAGACACACACACACACACACACACACACACACACACACACACACACACACACACACACACACACACACACACACACACATACACACTCACACACAAACACACACAGTTGCCAGGGCTGGCGTTCAAACATCTCCCTAACTAGTTTATCACACTACAGCAGTACACAGTTACAGAATGCACTACAGTGATTACTGGGCTAGCACTTTCCCAGAGGTGTACTTCTAGGTGAGTGACATCAGCAGCCTTGCCATACTTGAATATATGTATTGTACAGAGTGTGAGTAGCCTAACAAGCATTTCACTCTACACAGTCAGAGACAAACAGGCACTCACATAAACACACACTCACACAATTGTCAGGTCTGGGGTTAGTACTACTACCTAACTACTCTGTCACTATAGCAGTATGCAGTTATGGGATGCGCCATGCATAGTACAGAGCTATAGCTCTCCCAAAGATGTAATTCACATTGGATGACCTCAACAAGCTTATCATACTACTGCTATGGGGAGGGCAGTGTGTCCATGGGCCATACCCCATTCATGTAGGGGTTGACATGCCACCTGCGGACACACATGCAGTCATATGTCACAGGTGCGTGTATACAGCTACTAGATGGCTGTTTCCTTGTACAGTCTTGTTGCACAGCTAGCATGTACATCACATAGTCTGTCATGCTGACAGGTACAGGTGGCTAGTATCCGCAGTGGGTTACATCCACACTTCATGTGTTGGGGGCCCTTTGGCTGTGTGCCAGTTGGGACAGGCCCACATGGCTCCTTGTCATGGTCACCCACTTCCACACATCTATGCCCATGTACATGTGGCTTATTATAGTGTGTTGTCCTTACATATTTGTCTGTATTCCTATCCACTGTGTGTGCAAGGCAGGAGTGGTGCATACTGACATGTCTCCGCACTGAGAACTGCAACTTCCAGATATGTCTGGTCCACTGGTGTTTGCTGACATGGCCTCATGTGTTTGTGTGTGAGCATGCCCAGTATGGCCATCTGTGTTGCATGTGTGGATCACATCCAGGTTGTTTGTACGGCGGTGCTGACCTTTTGTTGCACACCGACAGGTAGCATGCTGTGTCTGCAGGGTATCCATCGGTCATTTGCCATTAATTGTTGCTACATTTCTGCATAGCGGGGGGACACATGACTGTTTCTACTGTTCTACATAGGATTGGGGGGGCACACCTGACTGTTACTCTAAGTGTATTTTGGATGGGGGGGGCACATCTGACACTTGTACACATTTGCTAGGACTGTTCTGGTATGTCAGGTACTCCATTTCAGTTTGTTGTCATACCTATCCTGCAGGCTAGGGCTTATCAGTGTAGTACAGATTCTAGCTTTGTTTACATACATATCAGTGTCTGACTTCCTAGCTTTCACAACTTACATCAGACTGCCTGGCCTGCTGCGGTCTGTCTGTGTAAGTCTGGGAGATGGGGTGACCATAGGGCACATTCAGAGGCCATAGTACAGCATTTGTTTGTGTTTTTCTTCACCTGTCCTACTGGCTCAGACTGTTCTTGGGTATGTGATCCTTCCTGACTGGCATGTGTGGCTCTTATGGACATCCCTGTCGCTCAGACCATTTCCTGCAGTGGATTTTGTCATTCTATGTAGTAATGGCTACTATGGTGACTCTAGTATGTGTTACAGATCTCATGCTGCCACTATGGGTGTCTACTCTCCACTGCCTTGACATCTGGCCACACAATTCACTTGCATGTTCACATCCATACCATAGTTACAGGTAATAACATATTCTACTCCTTTTGGCAATTGATAGGTTGATTGACTAACCTTGAGGGTGTGCCAGACTTGAAGATGGCGCTGGAGGGCTGCCTATGTTGGATGCACATAGTACACTCCATATACATGGTTGGGCACAGGTAGTGTCATTTTTGGCATCCCTTTTACTGTCTGTGCAAGTCAGAGAGAGGTGTCATTCCCTGGGCCCCTACTGTGTCAGTGCATATGCTATGCGTTGCCTCTTTTCTAAGGCCAGGGCTTACTGGGTATGCCCCCTTTGCCTACTGGGGCAGGCTGAAGTTGTTCCTCCTCCGAATCACTCTGTACCTGTACAGGCCTTGCATTGGTGGGGGGCTGTGTGGCCCTGCCCCATGCTGTTCCTGCTGCAGCTCTTTCCGCAGGATCATATTGTGTAGCATAGCACATACCATTACTATTTGGGTACATGTAGCTGGTGAATACTGCAGGGCTCCACCAGATGTGTCCAGACACAGGAACCATGACCTGAGCATCCCAAACACATGCTCTATTATATGTCTGACCTGTGCATGTGCATCATTATGGCGCGGTTGTTCAGGTGTGTGTGCATTTCTGATGGGAGGCATCAACCACAGCTCCAGTGGGTGCCCAGCATCCCCCACTAGGTGACCGTAGGGGATGTCCACATCAGCAAATCTGTGGTACAGCTGCATCAGTTGCCATATGTGTGAATTGTCATAGCTTCCAGGGCAGCAGCACACACATTCAGTATAATGCCCTGGCCATCACATACAACCTGGCAGTTGATGGAGGGGATGCCCCTGTGGTTGATGTAGGCCCTACCCTGTTCACAGGGTGGTGTTTGGATATGTAAGTGTGTGCAGTTTATAGCACCCACTAACCCAGAGTAGTTAGCTATTTGGTGAAAGAGATGCATATTGCGAGTCAACACCTCACGTGTATTGAGGAAATATACGTGCTCACTGGCATGTGCTGACATGGCATCCAGGAACTGGTGGAATACTCTATATGCTGATACCTGTGAGATTCCCATGTTATCCCCAGTTGTGGTTTGGGTGATACCTATGGCTAGTATACCTTGGCCTACACATGCCTTGGTATCCACTGGGATGGGTTCCCCTCAGCCAGTGTGGTGTGTCAGGTGTGGCCTGCACAGCTCAATGATTTGCTGTAGGAGGTCTCTGTCCACCCTATAGCACACCACTATCTCCAGCTCATGTAGCCCCTGGTAGGTTACCCTGGGTCTGTACATTCTTCTCTGTCTCCTCACTGTGGGTTGTTCGGCAGCATTGACATCCTCACCACCCTCAGCCTCTTGCACATGTTGTTCTATGTTGCCTGCTGCAGCCCTTCTCATTTTGTAGGTTTGGTTTTAAAATTTCCCTGCTTGTATACACTGGTGGTGTAGAGTGTGGAAAAACCAGGGGGGTAGGTGTTTGATTGGTTTATAGTGGTGTACTGGGTTGGGCTGGTCTGCTGCCTGTGTGATGGCTGAATCTGATACATTTCACCTGACAGCTCAGCTAGTTCTCCTTGATTACCTTCCTACTGCTGTTTTCCCTTCCCATTGCCTCCCTGTTTAGGCCTGTGTGTGTGCAGCACAGACAGATTACTCAAATGTGCACAGAGCAGCTTTTTCCTGGTTTAACTTCCTTTTTCTTCCTGTAAAACCTGGTGTGTGGCGCTCACACCCGCTAACACTTTGTAAAGTGTGCTAAGCAGGTTTAGACACACCCCTAGCTTAGCTGTGCTAAGCTAGGAGCAATCCCGAGCTACAGGTCTCCAATCCACTTACAATATGCCTGACACACCCCCCCCCATGATGTCACCTATATCCTATTCTTGCACCCAGCTATTTATACTCTTACACTCTTGGGACCTGCCTCCCACCCTTGGAAAATCTGGGATTCACTAACCTTTCACTCATTTGCATAGGATTGCCTGCTAATGCATAGTTACATGTCCCACACTGAGCCTCCCCTCTTAGCAACCATTACTCACTGGCCAGTTTGTCTTCTGCCTGCCACTTGACTTGAATGGCAGAATACTGATTTTAGTTAGAATGCTTATTTTAAGTTTATTTTATTATTTTTCCCCCGATCCTATTTGCGCATCGCTGCCCTATGCTTAAACAGGTGAGATCGGCGACAAAAAAATTAAAAGTTGTTTATTTTTTATTTTAAACAGTTTGCAATGCCAATGGACTTCTACTTGGACATTGGCATGCTTCCTCAATGATATGCAGCATTTATTTGGAGCTGTCATAGCTCCGTTTTGTAGACTGCAGAAATGCACTTGGGTACATTTCTGCACACTGCACTCGTCCTGCATGGACAGCTGCCAGCTTCCTGGATCACATATTACACTCATTTGTATGATTTTCACCTGCAAATGAGGGTAATTTGCATAGAGGAGCTCGGTCCATGCAGGATTAGCCTAAGAGCTCACGTGCACATCCCGGGATCTCATTCCTGGATCGCACATCAGCCATATTGCCGAAAATAGCTCTTAAATTAATCCTGCATGCTATAAAGGGCTTTGTAAATCCGAGAGCAAGACAGACATATGTCAGTTAAGATTCTTTACAAAGATTCCGATTCCAGCTTAGCCTCCTCCAGCAAAACATATTTTAATCAGATAAGTTAGTGTACAAAGATTTATATTTGACTGTAGCAACAAATCATGCCAGGGAGGTAAAATTAACTACTCAATACAGCAAGTAAAACAAAGTGTTATGTACTGAGTTGAGACGGGGAAAGCAAAGTTCTAGGAAAGTATATCAGGAATCTTGACCTCAGTAAATGCAGCACAACCTTAACAGTTTTAATACAAGCAATGCATTGGTATGGATTACTCATGATGAATATTAAATCAGAAAGTACTTGCAACTGTACAGTATACTTATCTTTGGAAGAAAATGCTAAATATAGCAGTTTTGAACAAAACATGTGAGAAGTTTCTGTTTTGATTTTATTCTTCCATTGTAATGCAATTTGCAAAAAAAAATGTCATTTTCTCAAAGATTATGTTAGCTACTAAGATTCCTACGATGTTAGTCTTGGGACTGAGCCCGGTGAAACAAAATCACATCTACTCTTTGCTTTATTAGGGTTCAGCTAAATGCTATTCTTTTCTTATTACCATTCTTTGTTTGAGCTGGTCTATAACCTAGATTTTTGACACAAAGAACAAAAAAGTGTAGTAGAATTATCCTTGCTCCCATTTAGTCAACTTTTCTCTTACTTTGTTTTCCTTCATAACAAACAGTTGTATGCTCTGAAGTACTGATTTATAGGCTTTATTAAAGTCATGGTACAGAGTATCAATTGCTTCCTTTGTCAAGTCCCTATATAACCAAGATTAAAACAAAAACAGATTGCACAGGCATGACCTATTTTCCATTAACTGATGTATGCATTTTTCTTGGAGTTCATTGTTCTAAAAAAAAAACTACTAATATTTCTCTCATGATCTTTTTCAAAGTCTCCCCTGCTAATAAGTTGAAGATTATGGATTTGTACATGATCTAAAGCTTTCTGAGTCAGTTCTTGCTCACCCCTGTTAAATTTTACCAACAAATTCTCCCCTCATAGGTGATAGGTTCATAGGTAGGTACCAGGCTATCGGCCCAAGGGCCTATGTAAGCCTAGCCAACAAGGTTAACTGACTTACGCCACCCAAGAAAGTTATTTTCCTGTACCACTGTCGAGCAGAGACACAGAAGTGATCCCCGGGGTGTATTTCCTATTTCCCATCCACTCATCAAGATTTTTCTTGAAGAGTGCTAATGAAGAACTTCGCTTGAAATAGATGGGTAGCCTGTTCCAGAGTATGGGAAGTCCCTGGGACAGGAATCTATCCCTCCAGCATGTCTGTTTATTGTGGTGACAAGGTTTAGGTCCCTATAGCATGTAGCTTGGAGGGATTGGGATTTCTTTAGGTGTGGCATGTCCAACAGCTCTGGGTTTACATAGCTTTATATGTTAGGCAGAGATCACCTCGGAGTAGGCGATATGCTATGGAGTAAAGCTGGAGTTTTTTGAGGCGGTCAGTGTAGGGCATTTGTTTGAGGCCAGTAATCCTCTTTGTGAGGTACTTCTGTGGCCTTTCCAGCTGCTGCAGATGTCTTGTCAGGTACATTCCAAAAGGGGCACTGCACTCTATAATGGGTCTAATCAGTGTTGAGTAGAGGGGAACAATGACCTCTTTTTTTCTGGATGAGAACCCTTTTATGATGAGGTGTGCCACGTAGAAGGACTTCCTGACTACTGTGGCAATGTGACTATCAAAGGAGGGACTACTGTCCACCTGGGTCCCAAGGTCTCTTATCACACATTCAGTGTTAAGTAGATTGCTGCCTATGTGGTAGTTTATGGGTACAGAGTTTTTACCAAAGGGGATGACACTACACCTTTTGGCATTGAGCTTGAGGCCATGGCTCTGACACCAGGTATCTGTCTCAGCGAGGCCCTTCTGTAAGATGGACACATCATTTGGGAACTTGACTATGGCTCCAAGTTTGCAGTCATCTGTGAACTTCGTTAGCCAGAGGCCTTCTGTGTTAGCCTGCACTTCAGAGAAGTAGATACCAAACAGGAGAGGTCCCAGGACGGAACCCTGTGGTACTCCACTTGTCACTGCTTTGAGGTCAGATTTGGAGTCTGCAACTTTTACAGTGTGGGTTCTGTCAGTGAGTCAGTTGGCAACACATCTTGTGATGTAGGGATTTATACCTAGTTTAGTGAGTTTAGCTATAATTCCAGAATGGGGGATGATGTCAAAAGCCTTGGCGAGGTCAAGATAGGCTGTGTGAACCACCTTACCCTCTTCTATGGCTTTGGTGACTGCCTCAAAGAAGTTGATCAGGTTCAGGAGGCATAATCTGCCTTTCACAAATCCGAACTGGGTGGGGTCCAGAGTTTGGAGGTTACCATTGTCTTTGTTTATGAGTTCCATGATGATACATTCCATGGCCTTGCAGACCAGGCTCATCAGGCTAATAGTTCGATAGTTTCCAGGATCAGTGGTGGCTCCCCTTTGTGGAGTGGGATGACTGTTGCTGTGCACCATTCAGTGGGCACAAAGCCTGATGCGAGGCTATTATTGAACATGGTGCTTAAGTGGGGAGCCAGTTCGTTCTGAAGTTCATGTAAAATGCAGCCTAGTATGTTGTCCGGTCCCATGGATGCTGTGTTTTTGGCTTTAGAGAGTGCAGCTTTTACCTGCACAGTTGTGATTACAGTGACTCTGCATTCTTCCTGTGTAGATATGGGTCCTTTAGGGGGTGAGAGGGGGGGGGGTTAAACTTAGCACTGAACCTATCTGCCAGAATGTTGGAAATATCAGTTGGTTCTGTAATTTTCGTGCCGCTGTGCTGTAACTCAGAGCAGATCTGGGTGTTGCCATTGAGATTCTTGACATAGTTATAGAATGCTTTGTGGTTGTCCTTAGAATTAGTGGCAATTTTGTTTTCGTAGCTAGCTTTGGAGGATCTTATAAGGGATCTCAGCTTCTTACTGAGGCTGACCAGGAAGCTCCTCCACTCATGGGATTTTACTCTCTTTTGCAACAGTTTCTTCCTTCTGTTGTACAGTTTGTTTATGGCAAGGGACCACCAGATTGACTTCCATTTTTTGGAGGATAGCATCTTGGCTCTGTTTGGGATAGCACGATCTATGCACTCATGTAAGTGCTTATAGAGTGCATTTGTGTAGGATTCAGCAGTTGTAACTGTATTGTCCATCTGCATGGGTGTCATGAAGTTCTCCACTTCTGTCTTAACAAGCATAAAGTTGGCTTTGGAGATATTGTTTACCATGGTTTCCTTAATGGGGGTTGGGGGTGAGATGTGGCTATCAAGGGTGATTAGCTTATGGTCGGATTGGGCCAATGAGGAGTTGACTTCAGGTGTGGAACACCGGTCATTCATTTTGGTAATGACTAGGTCTAGGATATTGTTGCCCCAGGTGAGGGTGTGGATAAGTTGATCCAGGGCATTGAAGTTTATGAATTCCAGAAAGCGTTGAGCTAAGGAGTTGGTACATGAGTAGTTTTCCCAATTAATGGTGGGGTAGTTGAAGTCACCCATTATTAGGGTGTTTGGTTGAACTCTAATATTTTCCAGTACATCAAGAAAAGAGGAGTGGGAATCCTGGGGCATGGTGGGGGATCTCTAGCAAGCTACAATTTGTATTGCAGTTTTGCCCAGAGTTAGTTGCACTTGGATAACCTCGGATGCATTATGCTGAGCAACTAGCCTGGAGGTGTGGATATCCTTAATGAATATGGACACACCTTTGCCTTTGGTGTTTCGGTCTAGGTTACATGGCCAGAAAGTGTGGTATGAGTTATAGCCTGGTAGTGCAGGGTTGCTCTCTGAAGCCTTGAACCAGGTCTCAGTCACTGCACAGATATCGATGTTCTCCATTTTAAGGAGTGCCTCGAGTGAGTGCATTTTGAGATTTAGACTTCTAGCATTGAGTAGCATTACCCTCAGTTTTTGCTTGCCTATTCCTGTTATGGTGGTGAATTTGTTATTTGAACCTTGCCTAAAAAAGGCCCTATAGGGGCAGCAAGAGCCTTAGCCAATATCCAGAATCCCAGGGGCGACAGGTGCAGGCCATCTGTGGCAAAGCATCATGGTCTGTCGACCATGTCATCCCAAGCAGACAGATACTGGATCCCCTTAGAATGACACCAGAAGCTTAGCCAATTGTTGAAGTCAATCATTTTTCCTTGTACTGCGGTATCATTTGGGGCATTGGCAGAATGCTACTCAGGGCTAGGGTCATATCTGCCTGGGCTACAAGATCGGAGAGCTCTTCCATGTCTCTTTTCATGTAGTCCAGGGAGGTACGTCTCAGGTCATTCACACCAACATGGACAATGACAGAGTCATATTTGTACTTGTTGTGGAGTGACCTGAGTGCGTGTGTTATGTGGCGGATCCTGTCACCCGACAGGCAGCTGACAGTAACCTTCTCCTTGTTTAGCCTGGTGAGTGGGACATCAGTGTGCCTGACTATAGAGTCACCTATGACTAGTGTGTTGGGTACGTTGTTTTGCCTTATTGGCTGTGGTTGAGTGGCACACTGAGTCTGTGGGCTATGTGTCATTTGGGTTGTGTTGGGGGATGGAGGTTGCTTGCATATCTGCTTTGGAGGTCTCTGTTGCTTAGACAGATTATTACTGAAAGCCTCCACAATTGTTTTTGTGTTACTATGTGTAGATTTAGTGAGACTATGTGATGAGTGTGGTGTGGTGCAAATGTTTACCTTCTCCTCATGACTTTCAAGTTCATTCTTGGTTGGAGAGAGCTTTACCTCCAGTTTGGCTAAATAAGTGCATCTCTCACAAGTTGTAGTGTTGGGTGGTAGGAGGAGAGGGTTGTCTGTGTACACGAGGCAATTTCTACATTGCCTCAAGATGCCCAGAATCATCAGATAGACAGGAGAGAACACTGGGAGCTGACCCTTGGACATGCCTGAATAAAAAACTATTTTCCTTTAGATAAGTGAGGAAAGTGAGTACAAGAGCTGTTTTTCTCTAAGCAAGTGAGAAAAGTAAGTACAAAAACTGTTTTCCTCTAGGTAATGAGGAAGATTAAGCGCTATAGTAATTAGTAGCTTATTTAGTGCTTACAAGTTATGAACAAGTGCTGAGCATGAATAAGCAAATTTAAGTGCTAAAACTAAGAATTCGTATCTGCACTAGACGAGTAGTTACAGGACAGAAACAAGTGCAAATGCAGGCTTTCAAATCAGAAAGTTGAGAGAGATGGAAGAGATTTCCCAAACGGCCAATAACTACAATTTCTGGGCCAGAACCACTCCTTATGTGGTAGACAAGTTACCTAATGCTTACCACTCCCACTGATAAGCTAGAAGGCTTCCCTCCAACACAGAACGGCTTGGGGGGGGGGCTCAGAAGCTTACATACAGTCCTGGATACAGCAAATCTGTATCTGGAACACTAGTTACAGGAAAGGTAGGAAACAAGGTTACAGTTTTTTTTTTTTTTTTACAGAAAAGCAGCAAAAACAGTAGTATAAATAATTCACATGCAATGCAAGCTAGCACACTTGAGTATGTAGCAATATTAGACCAAAAACAGTTTAAAAATGCAATTAAATTAAAAAGGACTAAAAGCAAGTGCCGAAAGAGTTTATTAGTAGAATGTGGTAAAGAGATGGGACTGAGGGAGTGTCCCAGATCAAATCTACAGTGGGGCGGGCAACTGCAAAAGCCACCAAATTTAAACTACAAACCAAAAATAGGGAGGGTGGATGGGACAAAACAGTTTCAACAGAGATCTAAGCAACAACTAACAGTACAAACTCTAAAACCAAAAATATACTCAACTCAGTATATTTGCAGATCAGTCTCTCAGAACAGGGAGACACCAGTTTCAACAAAGTTCTAAGCAACAATTAACAAACTCTATAACCAAAAAAATATATTCTCAGCTTTGTATATTTGCAGATAGTCTGGAATGCAGTCTCTCAGAACACAGGTTCCAGCAATTAAATGCAGGCTGTTGCTAACAGGTCAAATTTTATGCAAGTGATCCTTGAGTTAGATAACACACAAGTTGTAAATGTGCCACAGCCAAATGACTAAGAAAATAGTTTTGTCATGGGATCTGTAAGAACACCTACTAGTAAAGCTGTAGCAAGAGAATTTGGTGACCAGTGCAGCACAGCCATTTGGTGTGTTCTTTCCTCTTGACTGTCTAGGTTCAATTGCAATGGTGATTGGTTAATGATAGCTTATAAAATTGTCAAACGTTTTGAAAAGCAGTTTGGCATTTCATAAGCTGCCACTAAATGATCACAATAATTATATGTTGTAGACAACTTATAATCTGTCTCTTGTGATGTTTTAGAATGTAGTATAACGGTTCTGTTTTAAAAAGTCAGCTTACCAAATGCCGGCTCCAATAACATTGAGACCACGACAGCAATGATTTACAACATCGAACTCTTGGAACAGCAAATTTCGGTTTGAGAAATGAACCACATGGCCATCACAGACTGCTGCCTTGTCTCCACTATAGCGTGAGCTTGGAGTTGTTATATTTAAGTAGGGGTGTGTATGGAGTGAAGCCCCCACTTTGGTGGGTTTTGTTTATGTATACTTTTATTTTTTGTAATACGATTCTTTAATTTAATAATTATGTTATTTTCCTCAGTGGTGGCCAAGTAGTTCATTTCCAAGAAAATAACATAATTATTAAATTAAACCTACTGTATTAGAAAAAATACAATAGAAAATAGAACCCACTGAGTGGGGGGGCTTCACTCCCACACTCCACCCTCCATGTGGAAGACTTCACCCCCCACATCCCCTACCTAAATATAACAACTCAGAGATCGCACTATAGTGGAGGACAGGGCAAAGTTCATCAGTGGTGGCCAGGTGGTTTGTTTCTCTGAAGCATAATTCACCATTCTGGGAGCTCAATGTTGTAAATTATCTCTGTTGTGGTCTCGATGTTACTCAAGTCACTGTTTTGATAAGTCCACTTTTTAAAGTAGAACCAGTATGACATATCTGAAAAAAAATAAAAAAAGGACAACTTTGACAAACAGTTAACAAATTGCCTATTAAGTAATCACTGACAGCTTATAAGCTGTCAAACTTTTATAAACATTTACCACCTCCTACAATTTGGCAGCTAGAGAAGGTGCCTCATTCACCCCTCCCTTGTGACAACATTGCCTGACAGATCCATTTTGTTTGTGTTGGTGGGGTGTGCTGACAATTTCTGTGCACTGCCTTTCCACTCCTTGAATTTTCTGTTTGCAGCTCACCTCTTTATGTGCCAGTCTGTTTACTGTGCTCACTTTTAACTCCTTCACACACTAACTGGAAATCTTTCCTTCTGTTTTGGGACAATGGAATTAAAGAATTCAGTGAGCATATCTGTCATCCCATATTCTTATGGTTTACTTACACATTAGTAAATCACAGTTTTTGGCTCACCATTTTCCAAAAAAATGAATTTGGAAAATGGTGAGATGAAAACACTAAAAAATAGCTTCACCACCCCCCTCCCCAATTATATACACCAACTCCATAGTCTCACCACAGTGGACAAAAAGACAAACTCCCAATAAAGTGCATTACCAGTTCACAGAATTCAACATGGTGTGGTCAACCTCACTGTGTGCTTAAATGATTGCAGTAAAGCTGTTCATTGGATAATCTATTCCCACTTTACTCTGTCCCCTTCATTAAGATCTTCAACTTTATTCTGACTTTCCTTCTTCCACTGTGTATGTAAAAACAATCCGTCCATCTCTCTGTTTATTCCTCCGGATAGATCTTTCTATAGGTTTTCTTTCCTTCCTTTGTAGCTGTATGCCTCCCCATACTTTTGCTTCTTCTGTTTTTTTTTAACTCAAGAAATGCTCTTTCATTTGTCAGGACATCTTTATTGTCTTCTCTCTTAAATAATACTGCCATATTTCTTCTCTATGTTTTGTTCATATTTAACAGGCCTCTTTAAAAAAAGAAGTTAGTATTGGCTTTATTTAGTCCATTTTTTGTTTGCTTCCAGTATTGTCGACTGCTCATTTTTGTCAGTGGAAATTCTAGTTTAACATAGTTTGACATCCTGTGATTCCATTGTTTGATTTTATTCTTACCATTTGTTTTCCTTACCTAAGGTTACAAAAACATTTCATTGCTCACTGTTTACCATGGGTACTCAACATTCAGCCCCCCTATCATTTCTAAGTATGATGCCTGATATTTTACCTTGACACATACCTTCCAGTATTAGCTGAATGCATTTCTCATGATCTAGTGCCGCCACTATTTTATTGTCCCTTCTTCATTTGCTGGCAGTGGTACTGTCGAACTCTACTACAAAACTGAAAACTCCATTCAGTGCAGCTTTCTTTTTTCTGCTTCAGGACCTCATCCATTCATTTACTTAATCATTGCCCTCTCTTTCAACGTCTGATGGTGAATGTGTTATATCCTGTCACCAGCTCTGACAGTCTGTCTGATAGCTTTTCAAGGTTAATGATGTTACTTTCCTTTCTCTTCAGCTGTTTTATACTCAATTATCCAAAAAACCCTAATTACTATTCGAATAATGTGCATGCTACTTAGACAGGGCAATCATCATACCCATTATTAGTCAATCATTACCAATTATATAAAACAAGACCAACCTCAACAGCTGTGTTCTCTCTGAAACAAAAAGGCATTGTATGCCCATGCCTTTCCTTTTTTGTTCTGTTGGTAGACTGTGGTTCTCAAGAAACAAGTAGCTTGTGGGTACTCATACCTGCACATCTCAACTATACTATGCAGGCATGGGGATGTGCATGACATACACAAGCACAGTAAACCAGACGGAAGTCATGTAACCTACATAAGGGGTGAAGAAAGCTGAACTCCACTCGTATAATATTATTTATAAAAAAAAAGTAAGCAATTTCTTTTTTTTTTAAATAATATTGTATAATAGTAATAATCCATCATTTGTGGAGATAATGCAGGATTTGCCCTCACTTGGCTTTGTATGATAACTCAGGCTTTGCCCTCATGTTTAAACAACTTCAATCATGGGTAAATCTGAAGATACTCACACACATTTGTGGGTTATTGCCAACGCAACATATCTTCAGCTTAATATAGATTTCTTCCTGTTATCTATTTTACCATATTTAATGCATACTTCATTATTCAGTTTATTTTACATTTTGCTCTAGTGCAGGCAGTGTTTATTTTGTAATGCATACACTTGCTCACCCAGATGTTTTGGTTCTTCAAGTTCAGCATTACAAAGTTTGCATTACTGTATGATTCTTCATCTATGTTAATTATTGGCTGTCTCATACCTTTTCTCTCATTCTCAATTTGATGTAACCTTTTCTTTTTGTGCAAGTTAAAATTTGGCACCAACACTAGCTTGTAATCTGCCATTTCACTGCATCTCACAGTAGTCATACACAATGCACTTCTATAGTAAAAACATGAGAAAAAATTGTCACAGCAAACAGATGCACTGTTTTAAGATAGAAAGCATTGTTTTCTTTTGAAGGAGTTATTGATGGATTTCCTTTCTTCTTCCTGTCTCATCAGCTGTTCATCTTCTTTAAGATCCCATACAGATTTGATATAAGACCAAGAATTCCTGTCTTATCTGTCATTAGTCCTAAAACAAGATATCAGATTTACCCTGTTGTACAAAATGTTAGTCTGAATTTCAATAATTTGTTCAACAAGTGCTCCAGTTTGATTATAGCCCCTACTTTTCATATGTGGTTAGAGTTTCCATGGTTCATATACTGGCATCTAAAGTATGATACACAGGAAATGTTTGGCAGTCAATCAAGTATAATATTCCTGACAATGTCATAAAGCTTACTTGGAAGTCTAGGGCATGTTTGCATGATTCAGGTCAGTGACTGTGCAGTTTTAAGTGCATGCACATTTTCTCTAATGGTAACCATTTGAAATGTCAGGACTTTGTAGAACGAATTCCAAAACACAGAGACTGAATGGCTGAAAAAATAGACTACTAAGTTCAAGTTGTCCATTTCTTAGAATATTCCCTTTTCTCTGAGGTATGGTCATCTCGGAGTTGGTACATATAAATTTGGAGGTGTGAGGGGCTTGCCTCCCACATCAGGGGTGCAGGGAGGCTTTGCCCCATACAAAATAAAAGAAGTTTAAAGATGAAGAAAAGTAATGTTCCAAATTCACTCTACTCCTTTTGTTTTGGCCTTTCTGTCGGCATCCAGCATTTTGAGTGCCGACATTTCATTAGGAAGCCTCTCTAGCCCTTAAGAGCATATGTAAATCAATACACCATACTTGAAAATTGACAGAAGAAAATACTGCACCATGAATCATGTATATCACAAATGATGTATGGAATACAGCAAAGTATACTGTTTGAATTTATAATCTCTAGATGAAATGTATACCCAAGGGCAAAACAATGTACAACCGAAAAACTAGGAGGTTACGTACACACAGTCCAGCACTCGCATCTCTACATTATCATTATCACAGCCATTTAAAATAGATCAGCTTGGCTAATGTCATCTTTCTCTCAGAGTTTGAACAGAACAAGATAATAATTAATTATTTTATCTCATTTATTTTACTGTTTGAGAAACAGACTTTCATAACAGTTTCTGTGTCATACCTACCAATGTCTTAGCCTAAAAAATAAATCTGGACAAAGCAAAACATATTTGGTAACAAAAGCCCAAAGTCAGGGACAGATTTTGAATATTGCACTTACAAAAATTGTTAAAATAATAAGCTTTGTATTGTTATGCATTTTCTGAAGATTATGAAGCCTGAAGTTCAAATGTTTGTTATTGACTTCAGTCCTCAGTAATTTGCCAGAAGATCATAAACTTTATGACCAAAACTACAAAGCAAAAGTCTGGACATTCTGCTTAATTCTGGACAGTTGAAAGAAATCCTGCACCTATAAAGTCTTATGAGTTCCGAGAAAATGGTGTCTTTCTCTGTAATGAATATGGGCTAGAAATTGTAGATGGGTTGTGTAATGTGCAATGCAGAACACCACAAGTATTGCAGGGTCGGGTTTTCAAAAGATACCTGATGTGAAAGGGATCCATGTCAGATCAACTTTTCAGAAAGTTGAACTTCATACAGTTGAGAGCATCATAAGATCAACATTCTGAAAAGTTGAAAGAACTAAAACAAAAGTCTACATTTTTCAGGGGGACAAGCCCCCTGCACCCCAAGCCCCCCACACCTCCTGCATATTATGTATACCAACTCCAAGATTTCACTACTGTGGGGAAAAGAGTATATTCACTGATCCCCACTGTACAGCAACAGAAATAGACTGCAGAAGGTTAAGAAAACCGCAAAAGTCAGACGTTTGATAAAACAAATGAACGCAGTAACTATGACTGTTCATAGAGATCCATGCGATATAACATAATTAAACAGAATTTATGACTGTGCTGCTAAATTAATAACTGATAAAGTTCTACCACAGGAACACAGGGTAGCGAGGGAAAGGAAGGGGTGAAAACAAATACCATCATGGAAATATCGAATGGAGAAAACTATAAAGCAGCTAAGACAAGAAGTCTCACTGTTAGAAGATTATAGAAGAGGGAACAGATCAACAAAATACTAAGAAAGATAGATGTGATAAAAGCAATGCACAGTATTAGAACAGACCAGGATCTATCACGTACTATCACAAATAAACTAAAAATTTCAGCACAGGTCGAAAGACTTAGAAGATACGAATATAAATATAAAGAAAAAGTACAGAATAAGCAATTTATTGATGATCCAAAAAAATTTATAGAGAAGTGGGAAATAAGGTAAAAGGAAATGAAAGACCACCAAAAAAAGAAATAGATACAGTTTGGAGAAGTATCTATGAAGATCCTGTGGAAAATAAGAAAGATGCTAAATGGATAGAAGTAAAAGAAAGAATAAGAGGGTTAAAGGTACAGGATAAGAAATGGGATGAAGTAACAGCCAGAGAGATTGAAACAAAGTTAAGAAAAGCCTCTTAATTGGAAAAACCCAGGCCCAGATGCAGTACCTAACTTTTGGCTGACAGTATTAACATCTTTGCAGGAGGATTTAGTCATGAGTAAGAACTATTTATATGTGCACCCCGAACAGACACCACTCTGGTTAACAACAGAAAAAACAATGCTCTTACTTAAGAGTGAACCTGTAAGCTACCCTAAAAATATTAGATCAATAACATGCCTTCCAACGACATATAAACTATACACGGGAATTAACATTGACAGAGTTTATAGTCATTTAGAAGAAAACTCAATTATGGCAGTAGAACAAAAAGGCAATAAAAGAAAGTCATATGGAACAAAGGTTAATTTGTTGTTAAATAAAGTTATAGTGGAACACTGTAGAAAGGGGAAGAATCTAAGTATGGCATGGATTGACTATAAAAAAGCATTTGATAGTATCCACATTCATGGATAAAAGAGTGCTCAAAAATGTATAAGATACACCCTACACTGATTGACTACATTACAGTAACCATGAAACAATGGCAGACCACTTTGCAATTAAGCCATGATAAAGGACAGATTATTATCCCAGGGATAACAATTCAAAGGGGGATATTCCAGGGTAACTCTCTGTCACTGTTGCTATTCTGCCTTGCCATTAATCCATTAAGCTGTTTACTTCACAGCTTAGGCCATGGCTACAATTTGGCTCCTAGAAAACAACTAATTCTAATGACATCTCATCTTCTCTTTGTCGATGATTTAAAACTGTATAGCTCATCAGATGAGGAATTGAAAGCACAGCTGCAGGTTGTCAAACATTTTCAGATGATATTGGAATGTCATTTTGTCTTGATAAATGTGCAAAAGCAGCCTTTAAAAAAGGAAAACTGCAGCACCAGGAAAACATTAGTTTGGGAAAAGAATGTGATAAAAAAGAACTTCAGCAAGAGGGAGTGTATAAATACTTGGGAACTAATGAAGGATCAGCAATAAAACACAAACAAATGCAAATAAAACTCAGTAAGGAATACTTTACAAGACTTAAATTAATCCTGAGAACAGCATTGGTATCTAGGAACAAGATCCAAGCTATAAATCAATTTGCTCTTCCTGTCCTAACTTACAGTTTTGGAGTGACTGACTGGCCCCAAAAAGTGTTGGATAGATTGGATATTAAAACAAGAAGGATGCTTCATGCTCACCAAATGATTTATAAAAATCAGTGCATACCAAGATTATATATTCCCCATTCTGAAGGACTGATGGGCTTCCTTGAAATTGATTACATGTATAGCTCTGCAATTGTGGGACTCCACATATATCTACTGACCTCACAAGATCCAAATGTAGTGAATGTTTTGAAACATGAGGAGAATAAATCTAAGATGACATTTGCATAATCTACCAAAAGCATATTGATGTCAAGTAGGAATGGAAATCAAACCAGAATTGGATAAAAATCAGGCAACAATTGAATCTGACAAAAAACAAAAGAAAGAATATAAGGTGAGAAGGCAAGAAATGTGGAAGAAAAATATAGTTGCAAGTACAGAAAACTTCTTAAAGGGCCTCATGTTGGTCAAGAACGAATGCAGGAATGGTTGAGGAGAGGCAAGTTCAAACCAAGAAATAAAAGGTTAATATTGGTAGCCCAAGATAGTGGGCTACGTACACGCTGGTTTACAAAGTCCATTGAACATGTGGGAGAAACAGGCAAATGTAGCTTTTGTGGAACCGAATTGAAAACAGTCACATACCTTGTTGCTGGTTGCAACACACTAATGGCAAAAGGACTGTATACTGAAAGGCATAATAATGCGGCAAGACTGTTGCACTGCAGATTGTACAAACATTATGGTATCAAAGTGGGTGAAAAACACTGGAAATGAGCCACAAAGCATCATAGAAAATGATGAAGTTTATATTACATGGGATCACCCATTACCAACAGTTCAAAAGATAGATGCTAGAAAACCAGATATAGTGGTCCAAGAAAAGAGGACAAAAGTAGCATTGATCATTGAAATCACCACACTCAGTGACTACAGTGTTTTGCGTACAGAGAGACACAAAGTCATAAAATACCAGGATCTGCAGGCAGAAATGAGAGATAGGTGGAAGAAAGATACCCAGACAGTTCCAATAGTAGTAGGAACAACGGGTCTTATAAAAAATAATTTACACTCTTATTTAGATATGCTACCAATCCATGTAACCCCCATACAAATTGCAGAAGGAGTCATTACTGTGCACATTGCGGGTGCTGCAAAGAGCACTACTGGCTGACATCAATGAGTGAAACAATACTAATGTCATGAACTTTAATCATACTCTGACTTAGGAATGGGATCCATTCCCATCATGGAATTAGAAACCCAAAAAACTTGGAGAAATTAAAAATACAGTAACCTCCATACAAAAGCTTCGACTTTTCAGAAAGTTGATCATATAATTTCGACCATATGAAGTGGTGCTTTCTAAAAAGCTGATCTTCTTAATGGGAACTATAAATTGTGCAATGGACAAAATTGTATTCAGTGCATATGTGATGTCCGCACTCTGTTCCAGTAATCGAGGAGCCTGAATCCTCACCACTGACACTGGGGAAGGACATTCACTTGGAACAAAAATGGATACACCCAGTATTTCCAGATGCAGCTCTCTGCACCAAGCACAATGTTGCTTAAGTGCACATAAAGAACACACACAGCCCACGGACTGGTTTTCTCTCCCTCTCACTCCAGATCCACAGTAAGACTCCCCACTAGCACAAGTATAGAGTTGAGTCCTCAGCCAAGTGTCCAAGCCAGGTCCTCCACCACTTTCTTTGTGAAAGCAGTGTTTTGTGTCCTGCTTCAAGCAGCTGACACACACACTCTTTGAAATTTGATTTTCACACACACACACACACACACACACACACACACACACACACACACACACACACACACACACACGGGAAAGGCTGGCACAGATCTACTAGCTATGCCCCCTTCTGCTCAGACTATAAGGTAGTTACACTGCCACCAGACAGTCCAAAGCCAACTGCAGTAAGGCTCTTACAAGGGTACCCAATTATACTGACTGAAATTAATAATTGTATTTATTTATTTATTTACTTATTTGTTTATTTATGTAACATTTGTTGACTGGGAAAGTCCAACTAGAACAGAGCCTATTTTCAGTGGAGGCTCAGGGAGAAATGGTCCAAAATATTAATACAAATGATATTATTTGACCAATGCAGTAAGGTTTTCAGGAGTGGCCACAGTGCCACCAAATAGCTGCAAGCCTCCTCAAGGTTTAAAATATTCTCTAAAGGACCAGCCACAATGAAAAGTTTAAATATATTTAATAATAAATAATAAAAGAACATGAACATACTAAATATCTATTTACAATAAAAAACAGAGTTTCAGTCACAGGAAATATTAAAATAACACAGATGAACAGATTCACACATTTACAGGAAAACAGTACTTAATTTCACTATATTTTCCTGACTGATCTAAAGAATTCCTATTCCCTAGTCACTTACTAGAACAAGGCAAGATGAAGTAGGTGAGGGGTCCTACTTTGTCAGGTTCCAAAAACATAGTGCTCTGTGACTTCTCTCTCATCTGGTATCAAAACATCATTTTTGTCATAGATTACATAATTACATCACATATATCTGGCCATCTGACTTCTGGATCCCATGCTACCCCCCAATTTCTAGAAACTGAACCAGAATCTAGCAGATATGTGCTACCTTACACACAGATAGAGCTTTGATGAAATATATTATAGCATCTGGAAGCTATAAAACAACAAAACAGTTCCACTCTTCCTAAAGGATCTAATAAACCATTCTCTGGCACAGACATTTAGTCTTTGGCTGCAATCAGAACTGTAAGATGCAATCTTCATGACCTAAAGTAAGTGATTTAATTTCTTACTATTTTTCAAAGTTAGCAGACTGAGATTGACCTCTTCTCTTCCAGTATCCTCTGTTAAAACATAAACATTTAATCAGTTACAATATAGTCAGGACCCACCATTGGTACATTATTTAACACAAGCAACTTTACAAATAAATTTTTCAATACAATTATCTTTTCAAATCAGGTTGAGATACAAATGACATATAATTATTTACAAAATTCCAGCTAACTGTGCTGTCATATGTTACACATCCACTACCCTACTTGGCCTGGCATTGCTGGCAATACCTCACAGCATCACAACATAAATATGAATGGATAATGATGGGTTAATGAGAACGCCTATATAAATGATCAAAACTGAATATCCATATGCAGGAGGTTAACATGATGGAGTGATTCAGAGCTGTACAAAATGACAACACTACATGCATGCATTCACCTAGTTTAAATATCATCACTTACACAGTAGATTACAGAAGCCATGTTAGGCAAAATATCTGTAGTAGCTTAGAAGCATGTATCGGTAGCCACCATCAGAACCAATGTTTGCATCAGTCAGCACCAACAAAGATGGTACAGGCAGTGAATAATATTTCAGTTCTTAACAGGAGCAGACAATCAATCATGTCATAGTCAACAGGAATACACTATGAGGTCTAGTAGAAACATGTCACCCACAAGCAGAATTAGGGATTAAGTGTGTAATATACCTACATAATACATACATACATAAATGCATAATTTATTGTGGAAAAAGGTATGGATAACATTAATTATCCTATCACTGTAAGAGTAAATCCTAGCTTCAAGGACTTCCCAGTGACCTGTAGGGACATCTTATGTATATCATAGTTCTGTTCCTCACAAATACTTAACCATATCCTTGATATCATCCTAAAAAAATGTGGAGGGGCATATCTGGTTCCCAAGGATAGCAGAAAAGAGAATTAACACCATGTGCAAATTCTATGAGGTTGAACATTTTCTCTGAGGTCCGGAGCACCATAGCTTATACCCGTGTTGCTCTTTAGGCACTTTCTGGTCCAGAGAGATGACATATATAAGTAGGAAAAGTCATCACTCTCTGAACTGACAGGTGGTCTGTAGTACCATGGGTATTATCTGTTTTGTGTCTGTGCACCAGCCTGGCTGTTAACATGTTTCACACATTTCACAAACATCTGGCCTATGCCAATAGTTCCAGTGAGGGGATTTTCTGCAAGGTCACACAATTGTTAGATATAAACACACACATAGCAGGCAAAATGGGCTATACATACAGGCAGCAGCCATGCTGGGAGCATGCCGCATCCAATGTTCTCTCTAGTATGTTGGGGTATTTCTGTACATGCTCTTGAGCCATGGATGATGAGCTCCACTTGAAATTTCAGACAGTGTTATAAATGTCATATAATGCAACTCAAGGCAGATGAAGAAACATTGTGGAAAGAGTCTTTGGAGTTTTGAAGGGCAGATTCCATAATTTAGACTTCTCTAGTGGGGTGCAACAATATAGTATAGAGATACGAATGAAATGTTTGTGATGAATAACATTATATGGTCCTGTGAAACCAGTGGTGAAGCCAGACAACACCTTGTTAGGATAGAGTGTAACTGAAGCAGCCACAGTAGAAGGACAGGAAGAGATACAATGGTGGAGAAGAGCCATAGCCAAGGAAGCTATGGAGACAATACATTGTACCACTGACAAAGCAGAGATGTCTGGCCCATAACTATGAGCCAAGACCTAACCAACACAAATAGTATGATACATGCTGTAGAACTCAGCCTTTGCATGGTAATGCATGGCATAGCCATATTGTGCATCAGACATCAGTAAACCCTGACAAGATAATTTGTGGGTAGTGAATAGTCAGCATTAATTGCAAAGATTGGGGGGGGTGACAGTTGACTGTAACAGTACAGGATGGGGTAAGGTCACAGGGGTTCAGTGCTGTAGCCACTTAGTCTGTCAGGGTTCATATCTTCCACTGGCAGAGTTGAAGTGCCACTACATGACTGTTCACAATCCTTGCGCTGTCTAGCCATATAGGCTAGATTCAACCCCTACTAGGATGCAGTTGAACTACAGGAACTTGTTAGTTCACCCTAATCAGGTGTTCTATTGATAGGGCCTGTTAAATGTCACCTACTCTATCCAGATGTGCAAAATCGTGTGCCAACGTGCAACCCATATAATGTATCTGCAGTGATCTGTGTCCACTGTCAGCTGACACCCCTTGTATGTCTACCTCATGTTCTGACCCTCCAATGGCCCACATCCCATTGTCAGCCAAGGTAGCCTGTATGCCTGTCATAATGTATTGCATGGGTGTACCTATGAAGGTAGCATTCACCACCAATAACTTCAGTAGCATCACAATCTCATTGTGGTGATGCTCTAACTTACAGTACAGTTTGCACATGCCACCTCACATATCACACAGCATTGTCAGCTCCACAGTAGTGTGCATAACACTTGATTGCACCTGGATCACTAACCTGTACATCACTGGTTTACTACAACAGATGTATGCAAGAGTCATGGCAGCAGCAGAAGAGGCAGCAGCAGCCTCACTTGCTTCTATCACTTGCATTTGGTATGCCCATGTAAGAGGAGGTGTGTGTCTGATGATGACCTAAGTGAGCCTACAGGAAACTGTCATATACAGGGGGTGTGTCAAGCTCTGATGAGGCCATGCAATCTGCACCATCCTCAAACGGGGCTTCTGTACCTGTGGAAGTGGATGTTCCCTGTATCCAGAATATCACTGAGAATGCTAGGACTGTGCTGCCTGCATGTCATTATCATTTTCAACCACAGTAGCCATGATGATATCAGCCCTGTGCCGCCTTGCTGTATTAGATCCAACATCAGTAGATACTGTGAGTGCATGAAAAATATGACACAATTGTGAGCCCACAGACATTTTACTATTCCCCTGGAGCACGTATTCTGAGACACATGAAAGCATTATCATAGAACACTCTATAATATGTACCTTGTTGTTCAGGACATTGCATGCTGTTGTAGATTGGGGGGTGTCTAGAGGACAGCTAACCAACTTTTCATACACACCCATCTGTCATATTAGTATTATGGTTGATACTAGCCTGTTGCATTACCAACTAACACACAGGTAGTAGGTGCCAGAACTTCACTCATATCCAACCCACTACCTGGTATGAAGGCCCATTTCTTCTGCCTGGAGAACAATTGCCAAATATTCCTCAGCTTCCATCAGCCACATCTGTGCTAGCAGCCCACCTCTGTGGTAGTTTTGTCCACTTCAGTGTCTTCAGCCTTCTGCTTAGCAACATATTTATAAAATCAGTAGACACAATCGGGAGGCAGCGAAACACAGCAGGAGCTATAATGCTCTGTATATATATAATCCACGTTTGTAATCCAATAGCTAGCAAAAAACAAGCCACATTCCTCTGCAGTAGCTGGTAAAAAGATTTATTTCATATTGAGTAAGCGCTTTCACCTAGATGGCTTCTTCAGACTCATACAAAATACAACTTTATTAAATCATTTAAATAGCATTCTAGGCGGGAAATTAATCAATTAAAACAACTAATTGTCACTAGAAACACTCACTAAATAGTAAAATTTTAAAATTGCATATAAAATACATATAATTAAAGATTAAAAATGTATACATATAATAAATATATGTTAACATATATATACATAGTAAGTGTATGCAAAAAACTAACAGATACCAATGTATGGGGGAAATATATCTACCTAATGACATTATTAATGGGCTTTCAGCCTTCTCATTTTAAGAAAAGGTTTAACTGATAGCTTAGCATTAATACCTGGGGGTACATCTGATCTAAATTTCATGATCCATGTATTTTCCCTGCTTTCTGTATATGTCCTTATATCTCCACACCTAACATTAGCATCAATTTTCTCTATTATCCTAAAACTAAAAACATGACTGGGACCAAACTCTAATACATGTCTAGCTAAGGCATTACTTTTATGCATCATCCTAATACTATAAAGATGTTCCCGTATACGGTCTTTCAGACATCTATTAGTCTTCCCTATGTAGAAGGATGTGCAGGCTAGGCATGTAGCAAGATAAACAATATTACTAGATGTACAATCTCCATTCACTTTAAAGAAATGTCTATATTTAGTAACAGGATGTATAAAAATAGCATTAGATTCTATATGTGAACAAAAATTGCATTCACCACAACTAGAAGTCATATAGGGTTGGGCAAGGGCATTGTCATTCTTTGGATGCTTGTCACATAATAGCCTTTTCAGGTTTTTCTTGTTCTTATATCTAAAGTTAGGAACATCACCTAACTTATCTCTAACTTGTGGGTCAACCATTAAAACATTCCAATGCATCTTAACTACATCTTTAATATTTCTAACATCATGGGTTAGAGATAAGTTAGCCTGCACATCCTTCTACATAGGGAAGACTAATAGATGTCTGAAAGACCGTATACGGGAACATCTTTATAGTATTAGGATGATGCATAAAAGTAATGCCTTAGCTAGACATGTATTAGAGTTTGGTCCCAGTCATGTTTTTAGTTTTAGGATAATAGAGAAAATTGATGCTAATGTTAGGGGTGGAGATATAAGGACATATACAGAAAGCAGGGAAAATACATGGATCATGAAATTTAGATCAGATGTACCCCCAGGTATTAATGCTAAGCTATCAGTTAAACCTTTTCTTAAAATGAGAAGGCTGAAAGCCCATTAATAATGTCATTAGGTAGATATATTTCCCCCATACATTGGTATCTGTTAGTTTTTTGCATACACTTACTATGTATATATATGTTAACATATATTTATTATATGTATACATTTTTAATCTTTAATTATATGTATTTTATATGCAATTTTAAAATTTTACCATTTAGTGAGTGTTTCTAGTGACAATTAGTTGTTTTAATTGATTAATTTCCCGCCTAGAATGCTATTTAAATGATTTAATAAAGTTGTATTTTGTATGAGTCTGAAGAAGCCATCTAGGTGAAAGCGCTTACTCAATATGAAATAAATCTTTTTACCAGCTACTGCAGAGGAATGTGGCTTGTTTTTTGCTAGCTATTGGATTACAAACGTGGATTATATATATACAGAGCATTATAGCTCCTGCTGTGTTTCGCTGCCTCCCGATTGTATCTACTGATTTTATAACTTTTTTTATCTGGAGGAGCGTTTACTCCACATTTCTGTGACTGAATATATATTTTTTTCTTTACTATTAGTGGAGACATGGCAGAAGGAGCGCCTGACCAGATTGAGTTGCCGTACACTATGAGAAACTCGAATGATAGCTCTGTTACAGCTAAACCAATCACAGAGCGATTTGCTGACTGCCTACGCGAACGCGTGAATCCGCTAGCTCTATACGAAGACAACGGAGATGTTACAGAACACCCTGAATTCAGTGTTGACCGAGAGGAATTACGTACTGCTTTGGATAAAATAGAGATGGACTTATTGAAAATGAAACGCTTGCAATCTCAGCGACTACACTTTGACGTCTGTATGCAGAGGAGAATTATACCTAGAGGACTGCGTGTTTTAAAAATGCCGACGACCGGCACAACCTATCCTGAGCTGCTATATCAATGGCAGCAGTTGAATATTGAGGTTAGTTTAAAGTACATGGAGCTTTTAAATAATTTCTTTTTGCCTATCGAGGAATCATTAAGGACACATATAACTGAACAGCAGAAACTGCTCTATGAGCGGTTTCCAGAAAGACTATTAGATGAAAGTCTTAACAATATTTTAGATAACATTAATCAGTTTGAGAGAAAACTTCTCTCACAGAAAAAGCATAAGCTGCAACGAGACATTTCAGATTTTAGAATGGGCCATATCTTTACTTGGCCGAGGATTACAAGAACAGTAACTAACTCTAATAATCTGAATACTGCTAGAGAAGTACAACCTAGTATTAATAATACATTATATTCTGTGACTCCATCTACAGATAAACTGCATCGTAAATATAACCAGCAACCTATTGCTGCAAATGGAACTGAACTTGTTAATGATTCATTGACTGATGTTAATAGTGCTTCAAATGTTAATAGTGCTTCAAATGTTGTATCTGCTTCTAGTAATAGCAGAATTGACTGCACATCAGATGTTATTATTGTTTCACATGGTAATGACAAGCCTATTGAGGTAGATTCCATCCCTGAACCTGTTGTAAGGAATAAAATTAATACTTTAAGACCTATATCAAATAGTAATAGTGGTAGCACTTCTAAGACCAGTGAGAATCCCATATTTAATCCTTCCCATCCTTTTCCCATCAGGAAAGATTACAAGGAAGGTCGGGGAAGATCTGTAAGCAGGGGGAGACAGAAGAGGAAACTGTCAGTAGAGCAACCCCTAAACAGAAACATAAAGAAGATGTGGGAAGGCAAGGGGAAGGGGAAAACTTAGTATTTAACCTTTCCTCTTATAGTCTGACGCCAGGTGAATTATCAGTGTTATCCAAAGGACTATCTTTTATACCTGCTACAGGTAGCATTTTTGAGGAGACAATTAAAGATTTTAAATTATATGTGCATAATTTATCTCTTAAGCTACACTTTGGAGATAGTGGTGAGCATCTACCAAGTACACATTTTAAACGTCCTAGTGTTTTCGCACCGCAATTGCACCCTCTACTCTCAGCATTTAGCAAACTTGTGGAAGATCATTTGTATAAATTGAGAGATAGCAAACACAATCAGAAATATAAGAGATATAATCTAACATTTAAAGAAAATAATGCCCTTAAGGACTTATGTAATAATCCCACTATAACAATTAGACCAGCTGACAAGGGTGGTGGCATAGTGATAATGGACACCATTAACTATGTTAATAAAATGCTATCCATGCTTTCAAATAACCAATTTTATACATCTATAGCAACTGATATGGTAATTTTTTATTCTAATAAAGTACATTCCTTCTTATTGGGACTGCTGAACAGTAACATGATTGATAATAAACTGTTCTTATTTCTTGATGTACCATCACCATTGATACCCCTAATTAATGGACGTCCTAAAATACATAAAGATTTGCTCGATCCCCCCCTTAGACCTATTGTGGCAGGAAGGGGGTGGATTACAGAGCCAGCTTCGATATTTATAGAAAACAATTTAAGACCAATAGTAGACAGGAATATATATATTTTGAAAGATACTAGACAATTTTTATTAGATCTGTATGACTGTCTTAAAGATGTAATACATGCTGATGAACTGATTTTTGTGACGATGGATGTGCAATCTCTCTTCACAGTCATCCCGAATCAGATAGGCCTAGAAAAGTTAAATAGACATTTGGAGAGAGTTTCTAACATGACAGAGTTACAAGTAAATCTATTAGTTTCCCTTCTACAGATAGTTCTGAATAATAACATCTTCTACTTAGAAGGGAAATGTTTTTTGCAAAAAGATGGCGTAGCTATGGGCACAGCATGTGCCAATAGCTACGCCAATCTATTTATGGCTGAATGGGAATATGAGGTTATGGTTCAATTACCAGCTTTTATAGACAATGTATTATTCTATAGGCGTTTTGTGGATGACCTCTTCTTTTTATGGAGAGGCTCCACAGATGCTCTATATGAATTTATTAGACAAATGAATTCCTCGACTGACTATCTGAAGTTTAGTCATGAAGTGTCTAATACAAAGATATCATTTTTGGATGTGTTTGTAGAGAAACTACCTAATGGGCTGATTAATACAGGTGTGTTTAGAAAACCCTGTCACATCAATACACTTTTACATCGTCAAAGCATGCATCCACCATACATTTTTAATAATATTATAAAGGGACAGGCTTTGAGGGTTTCGAGATACAATCCGAGCTCCACTGGATTTGAATGTGATCTTGCAGAACTCAATCAAAGGCTTCTACAAAGAGGTTATAATACAGATGATATTTGTAAAGGGATGAATGACCTATGTGATATGCGATTGAGTGTTGCAGCACCATATTTTTCTGGAAATAGAATAACCACTGATTCAATGGAGACCAATAATAGAAAAACTAACCATAACAAAGAGGCATTTTCTATCTTTTATACCCATGATGTTAGAAATATTAAAGATGTAGTTAAGATGCATTGGAATGTTTTAATGGTTGACCCACAAGTTAGAGATAAGTTAGGTGATGTTCCTAACTTTAGATATAAGAACAAGAAAAACCTGAAAAGGCTATTATGTGACAAGCATCCAAAGAATGACAATGCCCTTGCCCAACCATATATGACTTCTAGTTGTGGTGAATGCAATTTTTGTTCACATATAGAATCTAATGCTATTTTTATACATCCTGTTACTAAATATAGACATTTCTTTAAAGTGAATGGAGATTGTACATCTAGTAATATTGTTTATCTTGCTACATGCCTAGCCTGCACATCCTTCTACATAGGGAAGACTAATAGATGTCTGAAAGACCGTATACGGGAACATCTTTATAGTATTAGGATGATGCATAAAAGTAATGCCTTAGCTAGACATGTATTAGAGTTTGGTCCCAGTCATGTTTTTAGTTTTAGGATAATAGAGAAAATTGATGCTAATGTTAGGGGTGGAGATATAAGGACATATACAGAAAGCAGGGAAAATACATGGATCATGAAATTTAGATCAGATGTACCCCCAGGTATTAATGCTAAGCTATCAGTTAAACCTTTTCTTAAAATGAGAAGGCTGAAAGCCCATTAATAATGTCATTAGGTAGATATATTTCCCCCATACATTGGTATCTGTTAGTTTTTTGCATACACTTACTATGTATATATATGTTAACATATATTTATTATATGTATACATTTTTAATCTTTAATTATATGTATTTTATATGCAATTTTAAAATTTTACTATTTAGTGAGTGTTTCTAGTGACAATTAGTTGTTTTAATTGATTCATTTCCCACCTAGAATGCTATTTAAATGATTTAATAAAGTTGTATTTTGTATGAGTCTGAAGAAGCCATCTAGGTGAAAGCGCTTACTCAATATGAAATAAATCTTTTTACCAGCTACTGCAGAGGAATGTGGCTTGTTTTTTGCTAGCTATTGGATTACAAACGTGGATTATATATATACAGAGCATTATAGCTCCTGCTGTGTTTCGCTGCCTCCCGATTGTGTCTACTGATTTTATAACTTTTTTATCTGGAGGAGCGTTTACTCCACATTTCTGTGACTGAATATAAAACATATTTATAAACCTTATTTGTATCTGTTTTAAGGACTTATAAGGGCCTCCTACAGTATCTACATCTTACTCTGTGCCCAGACCTGCAATTTTGTACCAGTAGGCACATGCTGTACATGTAGAGGGCCTGTGATCAAACATCATTTTCCTGGCTTGTGAATTTCTCCAGGTTATGTCTCTCAAAGGTGTCCATGCCCTTACCTGTATGTGCTACTGCCCATGGCCTCACTCCCTCCATTTATCCACCTAGTTATCACCAGCTGCTTCTTATTTCTTCTCCCATATATGGTACTGTAATCTTGATTATTTATTTATTTTTTTTATTTATTTAACATTTGTTGACTGGAAAAGTCAGACTAGGACAGAGTCTATTTTCAGCAGAGGCTGGTGGCCTAATGGTTAAGGTGTTTGGCTTACAAACACAAGGTGCAGGGTTTGAGTCTCACAAGGGATAATTGTCTAGGCTTAAAATGGCTCGCAAGGGCAGTTAGCTTAGTACTAATCTATGAACCTATGAACCTCAGGGAGAAACACGCCAGATGCATGCCTTTGGCATGTGGGAGGAAACTGGAGTACCCAGAGGAAACCCATGCAAATTCAAGGAGGACATGCAGACTCCACACAGAAGACAACCCAGCTGAGAATCAAACTGGAGAACCTCTTGCTGTGAGGGGACAACTTTAACAGCTGCACGTACCATGTCTGGTATGTATAGCCATGACAATCCAACACCCTATACGTCACTGCATCAAATGTAATATCCAATGGCCCCTGCATCCATTCCAGGTATACACAAGTGTGTCATGTGACTGTATGTTAGCCTTGTATACAACATTATTGGAATCTGGATGCACTAGCATCTAAATGCTTTCACATGTGTGTGGGTGTTCTTGTAACCACAGTGTGCACCATGTTTGAAGTGAAACATTCATATGTGGCTCACCTTTGCATATATCTCACTTATGCATAGCACTATAGACTGACGTATCACCTGCCCTGAAGGGCTAAGACAGCCATTGCAGGGGTAGAGCAGATATACTTCTAGACCCACTGTCCTTGCTTCTCTTCCAAATATTCCAAGAACACAACAATTTTGTAGCAGTTTCTGTAAATTTCATTCATATTTTTCAAAGTAATATTGAGTAAGAAGGTGGTGGCACTTCATATAGCTATAACATGGTCCATTTATTTAGACAGAACTGCTAATGGAACTAGATAGAGCTGATGTCTGTGAAATGTTTACTCTGCACACTGCATTCACCATGCCAAATGGCACAAGCCATGTGGATACTGTTTAGTCTAAGGCATGTAATGGTTATACTCACCCATCAGGCCACGGAAGGAATGCATCACTGCATAATGATTCTGCATGACACAATCCAGCAACATTCATCCATGTGCATGGTCTACCATAATGCTCCTCCAATAGCCCTACTGCATGACCATGGCTCTTTTCACCATTGTTAAAGACTAGGCTGTATGGTGTGCTAAGGAGAGGAGAACTGTCCTGTTCTTACTGCACAGGGATTTCAAAGAGCACCTCATGATGCAGCATAATGGCCAATTTACGAAGGCTGATGCCTAGTTTGACCTGGAACATGTGCCATCTGATGCTTTGAGTATCCATACATGGGGACAATATCAGTATCAATATGATAATCTGAGCTGAAATCCTATGTCAGTACAGGTTCAGGATATGCAGTCAGAGATGCACTAGAAGTAGAAAAGATGTACTATAAGTAGACTTGTTCTTTGCCCCTTTATCTTCCATTGTGTTATGCATTGTCCACCTATACTTAGCATTCCATTTATTTTACAGCTGCCTAAGATCACCTGCAGAAGGCAGGGGCACCGCTCAAGGCAAAAGGGAGTGCATGTGCTGTTTAGTTTTCAATTGCGTAACTGCAATACTGTTGTTGTCAAATGTGCATCTTATCATTTTCTTCAGACTGTGGCTCGCATATAGCAGATCTGTTTGAAGCATTGGAGGTGTTACTGCTGTATACATGCTTTATTATGTGGCCTGTTCCATCCATAATAAGCATCTGGATGCTTCACACAGCATCCTCCCTTTGATATTAGCATTCATCAAGCATTTTCAACACCTCTGTGAATCCCAGACATGATCTGCATCATTTACTTAATAACTCTAAATGTCACCTCTGTAGGCTGAGACTTCATTTGATTACACTAGATTATCTCTATGGTTCACAAAGAGTTAACACTGTCTGGCAGAGGTGGATTGCCTTTCACTTAATGCATCCAGCTGTAGACTGAGCCCTCCATTTCAAACATTTAAGTCAAGGCAATTAGCCATAGTTTCACCTGCTCTCTTGCTGTTTTCAGCAGCCTGTCAATCCAGGTAATTACCATTTCCATTCAAATATCTGGTTCCCTTTCCACAGATAAAGCTGTTTTTCCTCCTGTACCATCTGGTTTTAGTCAGCAAACATAAAACACGTTTGAGCCCTGGCTTAACAGAGATTTAGAATTCTCTGCAAAGTTGGCACTGAGTAACTCACAGCTTGTACTTTCTGGAGGTATGACAAATCTGACAATAGCCATTTCAGGATATCTGAGTTTACTAATCATGTCTTAGCCAGTTAGGGCTGGTCACTGTTTTCATTATGTAAGACTACAAATTGTCTATTAATAAGGACAATGAAAATTATGTCACTCTACTCCAAACTTTTACTTTACATTTAATCTAAAATTTAATTTGTAATGCTAAACACATATATAAAGTAACACTGACATTTTAAGACATTAATTAATGGGGATCCTATTCATTTTGTTGAACGGAATAGTTTGTGAATTTTTGTTTACCCTAATGAACCAATGTTATCTTCATGTGCGTATATACATACATTATATAACTTTTCTAAACATGTGCACACACTGGTATTAGCACTCCAATCCCCACTGAGACCTAGGAGCATCAGGGTGTTTTTTCCTCTCAGGATTACCCTCTGTGTGTATCTCATATGATAGGACAGAAACTTGACTCTCCAGCTTTGCATATCAAAACCTGATAACAACTTAGTCAGACTGGAAATTCCTTCTTTTTTTGTTATTTGCATATTGCTTTTCCCCATAGTCCAGCATTGCATTACTCAAGTAACAATACTGGAAAAACATGCATATTGCAACTGAGAACATTCATTGCAGTTATATTACAGCCCATGTTATTACAGAACTTCAGAGAACTAGCTACACTAACTCTTCTATTGAGGTGTATTAGCAGTGTAACATTCATTTAAAGGTTACTGGCTACCTACGAGTTTTCTAGAGACAGTAGCTCTGCACTCGTTAGCAAGAGTTCTATTGTTTTCTTTTTAGTTTGTTTTTTTATTTTTTTAGTTAAACTACACGTCATCTGGAAGATATCCTGTTCTGGCCTATTGCTCTTAGACAACCTTTAAATCTAAGCAGGAAGACTTGAGCCATACCAGTTTTAATCGTCTTTTCCTCCATGATCAGACGCATTATAGATTACACATCAATGATTTTGTTAGGCTTACCCAGTCAAATGAAATGCAGTGTGCAATGGTCTTTTGCTGTCCTGCTTTCTAATTACCAGGATGGATGCATTATCTTTTTCCCATTTTTACACCCTCCTATCTATCACTCCCAGTGCTGGACCCATTCTGAAGCAAAGGAGTTATTCTCCAGCCTCCTGCAGGGGGCACTCCTGGGATGAGCAGCTCCACCTGTTGTACTATAGTATATCTCAATGGAGAACAGTCCATCATTGGTTGTTCACACCAACTTCAGGCCAGAATGATGAATTTCAAATATGACATATTTATTTATATTTCCTATTTACAGGTAGATGAAATGGACTGCAGGGGCCTGTTTTCAGTCATAGCTACTTATTATAGAAAATGACAGAAATCACAAATATGTACAACCTGCAGTATTAGTTAGTGTAGCTAGTGCAGGGTAAACAGGGCAACTGCCCTTGCTGCAAAGTATTAGGAGACTCAGAAGAAAGAAACACAAGCAAATAATCCAAAACAGGAATCCAGGCACCTCGAACTGGAAATAATCCAGTGATCCAAGTTATAGTTTAGAAACCTTTTAATGCGAGGGCTTTCATTCACATAAATAAAATGGACTTCTTCAGACAAATAAAAGGCATTCAAAAGAACATTTAAATGCATTTCCTGATGCACGACATCACAAACCCACCCTAAAAAGTCATGTGATTATCAAGTCATATGATCAAAAAATTCATGATTCATTCACAAACATATTATTATTCTAATTTGATGTAAAAAATGTATATATATATATATATATATATATATATATATATATATATATATATATATATATATATATATATATATATAGGTGTGTGTGTGTGTGTGTGTGTGTGCGTTTGTAAATTTGTTAATATGTTAACATATAAACAGGAATAAACACCATAAATTTTGCACACTCATATCCTGGACTAAATGATTATTGCTCCTTGAAATTATCTTAAAATTAAAGTCACTTTTAAGATAAATATGGAATAAGAACACCAACATTTATGATGTTTATTCCTGTTTATATGTAAACATATTAACAAATTTACATATATATAATATTAACACTGATGCTGGCAACAACGTAAACCCACCACCTGGACCATCCTTTTTGGGCTCTTGTAGGTCCTTGTTTTCAAATTTACCTAATTTTTCATATTCAAATGTAACTACGGCCTCTACTTCAGTTGCTTTGCCTGGAAATTTTGAGAGCAACGGCTGTAGTAGTAATGGTAATAACAATAATGCTAACAACATGGCAAATTAACCGAATAACACTGATGCAGGAGCCATGAATATTATACCTAATTTACAAGAACAGCTCAATGCTCCAGTGTTTTTTAACGGCTGCAACAACCAGCTGAGTGGAACTTTAGAAAACAGTGAGAACAATATTGTGAATAAACTGAAAGACTTTGATTATAACCATCTGAAATATAGGAAATGTCAGTTTGCAGTTGCTTATTTTCAGGAATGTTTGCAAAGGCAGCACGTCCCCAAGGGCTTAAAGCAGTGGCGTTACCCTACCGGACTGTTCATCGTGAATTACTTGGTCTGTTTGTTAAGCAGGGCCTAGAATTCTTGGAAATTCTTATAAAGCATTATTGTTTACAAATAGAACAATTGAAAAATGAACTTAATATAATGGAGATGAACATTGTCAGATATCCACTTTGGTCGCTAAAAATATGAGTTTAGTCGTATATTTTGCAGTATAGACACTGTTATTCAGAAATTGAGGGAATCTAAGTTAAAAAAGCTTGAAAGGGATCAAAAAGAATAATCTAATGGAACAGCTTAACCCCCCCCTCACAAACTTGGTGTAACATCGAGCCTACAGGGGCTACTGGACACAATAGCCGTATGGATGAGAACCATGGAAATGTATGAGAACAGGGTAATACAACTGAAATGGGGGATGAAGGGTCAGCTAATTGGAATGACAGATTGAGGGGTCAAGAAGTACAATCTAACTTAAATCAACCATCGCAGGGTCAGGGTTTTCTCAATGGCCAAGGTTGGCAATAAACCTGACAACCATTGAAGAAAAATCAACGATCGAGGAAACAAACTCGGAGGAGGAGATAATTTTCCCTGAAGACACGACCAATAGTACGGATGATAGTGGAGGGGTTACCATTTATACCAACAAAGAAGGTGACTTTAAAATCTATAACTTTACCACAAAATATGTGAAACCAGAATTAATAGAAGTGCTAGCCCATGGGCTTTCCTTTGTACCCATGAAAAGAGCGGATATTTCCAGGGCTCTGATTAACTTAAAAGTATATTTACATAAATTAAATTTGCACCTTTTGTTGGGTAATAATTCTTTGACTAAAAGTGAACATAGAATTTCCAGCTTGTTTAACCCCCCATTGGATGCTACCTTAGGGATTTTTGAGAAACTATGTGAAATGGACTTTAGGGATGTCTTGGTTAGAACAAGTTATAAACAACACAAATTCAACCTACATCCCTCTCAAATACAAGATCTTGCAAAATTGAAACTGTTTAATATACGTATGATGTGACCCGATAAGCGTGGGGGCCTAATTTTTATGGAAGAAAGTGATTACACCTTGAGGACGCTAACTATGTTAGATAGCAAAGCTTATGAAATGTTTCTGTAAATTAAGTAAATAGGGCCTTCTTGAAAATTAGGAACATCATTAATGACATGTTTCTGGAAGGCAAGATTAGTCTTGGCATTAGTAACTATTTGACAATGGCAGCCACTTTGACACCTGTAATATTCGGAATCCCGAAAATCCATAAAAATTTAGAAGACCCCCCCCCCTCACTGAGACCCATAGTGGATGGTAGAAATTGCATCACATATGCCTGTGCTAAACTGCTGGATGGAATGCTAAAGAAATATCTTGCCACCGAATCTCAAATTTGCAAGGATTCCTGGGTTTTTTTACAGGCATTGAATGAAGTTGAGTATAATTCAGAATTTGTTTTCCTATTGAAAGATGTCAAGGACCTATATACTGCAATACCACAAGCTCTGGTTATTAGTTGGGTGAGAGAATTCTTGATGGAGAAAGGTGCTGATGGGGACAAAATGAACCTAATAGAGGACCTATTAGAACTAATTTTGGAAAATATTTTTTTTTCTATTCAATAAGAACTACTATTTGCAGAAAAGCAGGGTTGCTATGGGTTCACCCTCTGGGGGCAGCTTTGCAAATACCATCATGGCCTTCTGGGTAAATAAATTTTTGTTTCCCAATGATGCATTCAGGAACAATGTGAGATAGTATACACAGTTTTTGGATGACATGTTTCTATTAATAAAAGGTAATTTAGAAACAGTTAACCAGTTGTTAGATGAGATGTCAAACATGACATCCTTTCTACAATTTACATTCAGTTTCGGTGAACATGAAATGGCCTATCTAGATGTGAAATTGAATAAGGATAATGTAAATAATAGATATGTAGCCCACATATGAAAATCCACATATTCTTCACTTCACCAGTAACCATCCTGTACATCAAAAGGGGGCATTGGTGAAAGGGCAGCTTGTGAGAGCTGCCAGGATGAATTCCCTTAACCAGGATTTTGAGAGCGAATGTCAAACCTTGAGAAACATGTCCCTTAAGCGGGGTTATCCACCTAGTTTTTTGGATGACATCATGGTTGAAGTGGAAAGGAAGAGAATGACAGGCCATTTTAAACCCATTTTGAATAGGAATGTACTGGAATGTAATGGGGAGATGGTGAGTACCATAATAGACATGAATCCTAGGATAGAAAATTAATTTAATGTTAGTTTCATAACAACTTTTTCTAGGGATACGGGTGCCCTCAGGAACATCTTAATTAAAAGCTGGGCCCTTATAAATGAAGATGCTACCCTTAGGACCAAATTAATGGATAAACCTAAAGTTACAAATAGAAGGGGGCCCAACATAAAATCTATCTTGGAAAGGAATGTAAAACCTTATCAACAAAGTTATGAAGAAATGTGGTAGATGCCCCTATTGTAAATTGATGCAGTTAACATCAACATTCACTGTTCTGGGTGAACAATATGAGGTGCAGGGGAGATTTGACTGCAACAAAAAAGGGATAGTCTACCTTGCACAGTGCCAGGCATGTGTCTGCTTCTATGTAGAGAAAACAGAGAGACACTTTAAACAAAGAATTTATGAACATCAATATAGCATAAATAAACAGAATACTATGAATGCTTTGGCTAGACACCTAATGAATGAACCAAGTCATCAGTTTAAATACTTAGTAAGTGAGCAAGTAGTACCCAATTATAGGGGGGGGGGGTCCGTGGACTTTGAGGTTAGAGGAGCATGAGCTTTTGTGGCAATTAAGGCAAAATACGCACTCATATCTTGGACTAAATGATTATTGCTCCTTGAAATGTATCTTAAAATTAAAGTCACTTTTAAGATAAATATGGAATAAGAACACCAACATTTATGGTGTTTATTCCTGTTTATATGTTAACATATTAACAAATTTATATATATATATATATATATATATATATATATATATATATATACATTTTTTACATCAAATAAGAATAATTATATGTTTGTGAATGAATCATGTGAATGTTTTGATCATATGACATGATAATCACATGACTTTTTAGGGTGGGTTTGTGATGTCATGAATCAGGAAATGTATTTAAATGTTCCTTTGAATGCCTTTTATTTGTCTGAAGAAGTTAATTGTATTTATGTGAATGAAAGCACTCACATTAAAAGATTTTTAAACTATAACTTGGATTATTGGATTATTTCCAGCTTTGAGGTGCCTGGATTCCTGTTTTGGATTATTTGCAAAGTATTAGGAGGCATGATTAGCTATTTGATCTATCATCCTGATTGCTTTTTAGTGCATAGTAGCTTTTAAAATCCAGAATTATATTTGCAGTCAAACCTGAGCACTGCACTACTCCATGTATATTCTAAACTGTAGCAACTGTTTGCTGCATTGTAGTAAGTGGTTTGCTACAGTTTAAAACTTAAAAAAAAGATGTTTGCTTTTTTTTTGTAAAACCATAGCACTGTACCTTTCCATGTGGGGTATAAATTATAGCAAACTGCTTGATATGTTTGTAGCAAGCAGTTTGCTAGAGTTTAAAAGAAAAAAAACATACTTTTTTTACTAAGGTCTGAGAAGGAGGGTTGGGGGCAGGGCACATAAAAGGGACCTGATTGGCTCCTGCATTTTAGGACTTCCAGTTATCTGATTATGGGCTTTTATTTTTGCCCTTCCGTTGAAGATCTGGGGCAGAAGGGAAAAGGTGTGTGTGTGTGAAAAACTGAAAGGCTGCCAGCCCAGCTAGATAGAATCGTGTAAATAATTCTATATGATTTGTAAATATTAATATAATCCACAGACTAGTTTTACAAATGTAAAAGAGAACTATATGTTATGATTAAGCTATATGCTGTACTGAGCTTCAAAAATGTAGCCACCATGCACTCTCCTGGAAGAAAGCTGATATGTCAAGCATTGTATGACTGTTTGATCTCAAACTCGGAGCTGTGATGTCTGGACCAGCAAATTCTTTCTATTGTTTAGAGACCAGAGTTAATTGCTAGATTTTACATATATAATGCATTTTATTACTGTGGCTTCCTGCAGGTGTACATTACAAAAATAAATGTAAATTTTGAGTTTTTGTTAGCCTGGGAAGCTAAATCAGAACTGTTAAAAATGAAGTAATCTAAAATGAGTCAGCAGTGATGCACTATCAATTTAAGACTTTCTCAGAGAGAGAGAGAATCAGGGCATTTTGGATTTTGTCTGAACCTGAACACATCTACTCACCAGTACTCTGCCTTTGCTCTGTATGTATGTAAGTTATTTAGAACATTGTTCCTTTTAGAAATAGATAAAAAATAATAAGTTTAGTCTAGCTGTTTTCTATATTTATGTCAGACTATTCTACAGTATTATTTTAAGCATTTTTCTGTGATGTCTGAACTCTTGACTAGCACTGTGTTGAATTGAGGTGATTTGCCTTGTGATTTTATTATTTATAATTAAATATTTTTAAACCTTTCAACTGTGGCTGCTTTGTGTAGAGATAATTTAAGCTCCAGAGTACATTGCATGTATATAGTGATACTGTCCAAGCCACTCCAATAAGACTTGCTGTTTGTCATACTTACTAATTGGATAATAATAATATTGCACAGTAAAATTGGACACCCTTTGGTAAGGGCCTTATTAGTAGCTGGTATTAGTGGTTGGTGGCAGTGATTTCTACCTTATAGCCTGGGCAGAGAAGGAGCATAGCTGGAGAACCTGTGCCAGCCTTCCCCAGGAGTGTCTGTGTGGTTGTATATAACTCATATCTCAAAGTGTGTGTCTGTCAGCTACTTGGGCAGGAACATGATGCACTGGTTGTACAGAGAGGGTGCAGGAGGTTTGAACTTGACCACTAGGCTGAGACCTGTACCTCATAGCTGTGCCAGTGGAAAGTCTTATTGGGGATCTGGAGAGAAAGGAAGAAGCCAGATTTACTGTGTGTGTACTTGTTATCCTTCCCAATGTGCATGAACCTCACTGGTATTAGTGGTGAGGATAGAGGCTCCTTGATTACTGGGCCAGTGCACAGGCATCACAGTGTGTATATGTAGTTGGCTTGTGGAATGATAGTTTTTGGGATCCTACACAGGGTTCTAGTTAAACCACCTATGCAAAGTAGACTTGACAAGGAAGTCCTTCCAGATGTTCACATGTCATTCCAGAAGAGGAAGCTCTGTTTCCTATGTCTTTCTTTCATGCCATCATATTAAATCTATAAACATTTTAATAATGTATTCCTACTAACCTGATCCAATGGATGACTTTTATTTATATACTTTTTTCTTAGAAAGCTATTAGAATCATGTTAGTGTCATTATTTTATAGGTGTTATTGCTAGCCTCATAGCATTTTATTTTATTCATTAAATTGTATCACAAAACAAGGTTAACCAGTAGCTTTGCAGGAAATATTTACCACTCTGCTCTGTCAAAATTAATTGTAGTGTAGTAATTAACTGCATTTTATGCAGAACTGGGACAGACTCTTCTAAGTTCACAGACTCTGGTGCATTAAACTGATATCAGCACCAGTGTTGAGGATAACAATGTGATATGTAAATATGCCACAGTGAACTCAGAATATCTCAGTGCAGAAATTAGTATATCAGTAGTAATGACGCATTGAACATTACTCAGAAGTAATCTGTAAATAATGAAAAATTGCTGTGAAAGCATGATATACATTAACAAACTTATTGAAAAATTCTCACAGTTCAAGTTTCTTGACAGTCTTAAATACAGATCTATAACAGAATCTGTCCAGTAAGCTTAAGGACGACTATGGATTATAACTTCATCTCTGTTATTATAAAAAAATGCTAACTCTCACATACAGATTTCAACAGAATCTGCACATTTTCTAATAAAAAAATTGAATAAAGGCAAAAGGCAAGCATGGCCACATCACCATAGCAAACATCAGCTAGCAATGGGTGTGGGACTTGTATGGGAGACACTGGCAATGCACACAGCCAAGGAAAGTAGGAGATACAAAAGCAGATGTTGGGTATGAATGAAGAAGGACACTCAAGAGTGATTTTGAAACAGATAAATCTGATGGAAAATCCAAAGGACAGGGGCAATATTTTTTTTGTGGGAATAGTCCCCATTTTTTATTTTTTTTAAGAATAGAAGGAGAGGTACAGATAGGAAAAGAGGAGGAGAAGGCCATCACAGCAGGAGTACCCATTGAACAAATGTCATTACACAAAATAGTAAGGAGAGGTAAGGTAAACAGACAGCACACTGCACAACATGGACAGTGGAAACTTGTCAAACAGGGTCAGGACGCATAACAACCATAGTGAAATTCTGAAAAACATACCTACCTATGCACAACCATGTTACAACATGTTACAAACTGTGTGTCCTTCATACCTGGATGTGTATGACCAATGATAGATGTGTGTTGTAGAAGAATAAATAAGGATCACGGTACACATTGGATAAAAGAACACATATCCAAGTAGTCTGTCAGCAGTGCAAGTATAAGCCAAACAACATCAGAGATGAGCAAATGCAGATCTAAGAATGCTAGATAACTCTAGCAGAGAAGAGAACTGAACAACTGACCATGCATGTAAAAGGCAAACAATCAAGCAAAGTTCCAGACAGTAGCGCAAAACAGCAAAATGACTGATACATTTGCAAGTAGGTGTGCACAACCTAAACAAATGTGTAATGTAATGCATATATGTGACACACATATGCCATGTCAAAAGCAACACACTGGTGTAGTTGTATATTTATGCCTGTCAGTGGCCTTAATGGAGCATACAAGAAAGCAATGTGAATACACATACACACACTGATGACATGTAAGAATATTTGCAAAAAGCATAGCTTAAAAAATAAATCAGGCTGTGCACATGAATATCAACAAGATATGCTGGTTATCACAGAAATATAACAAGAACAAGGATGTATTATAAGCAGTAGCCAGCAACTTGTGTATATATAGCCTGCATCTATAAAATGGCCATACATCTGGGACATGTTCACAATGCCAACAATATAACACATGACAATAGTCAATAATTGCAACAAAGGCAAATATGCCTGCAAAATATAATATGGAAATATAGGTTCATAGATTCATAGGATGATACTAGGCTATTGGCCCAGAGGTTCTTATAAGTCTAGCTAAGAATGTCTCCCATGTTCCCTCAAAGTCAGCACCTGTTTCCCCTGTCCAGCAGGGACACAAGTGGGGATCCCAGGGGTGTATTTTTCTATTTCCCATCCAGTTATCCAGGTTCCTCTTAAAGAGGGCTAGAGAATGACTCTGCTTGATATGGAGAGGGAGTCTATTCCACAGATGGGGGAGTCTTTGGGGCACAAATATATCCCACCAACAAGTTCTATTAATGTCAAAGACCAGGTTAAGGCCTTGTGTGTGGGGTGCACAAGTAGACTTTGTCTTATGGATATGCAGCAATTGCATCAAGGCTTGGTTTGAAATTACCTTGTATGCCAGACACAGGTCACCTCTGAGCAGTCTGTATGGGACTGAGTAGAGGGACAGGGCTTTTAGCCTATCTGTATAGGATAGGTGTTTGAGACCCTGGATTTTCCTGGTCAGGAACCTTTGTGGTCTCTCCAACTGCTGCATGTGCTTGACAAGGTACATGCCAAAGGGGGGCATTAAAATCAATAATGGGTCTGATAAGGGAGGAGTACAGGGTTGTTATGACCTCCGTGTTCCTGGATGAAATATCCTTATTTATGAGGCGGGCCATGTAGAAAGCCTTCCATACAATGGAGGCAATGTGATGGTCAAAAGGCAGGTTGCTATCAACCTGGGTGCCCAAGTCCCTTACAAATGATTGCATGCTTAGTACATTGTTATTAATGTGATGATTATTTGGGATGACATTTTCCCCAAAGGGGATAATGATGCATTTCTTGGCATTCAGTTTGAGGCCATGCTTCTGGCACCAGTCAGTAGTTTGGGTAAGACCCACTTGGAAGATGGTCACATCACTAGGGGAATTTAAGACAGTGCTCAGCTTGCAGTCATCTGCAGACTTGGTCTGGCACAGACCACTGGTTTTGCCTTGCACCTCAGAAAAGTATATCACAAAAAGTAGAGGCCCCAAGACCGATCCTTGGAGTACACCACTCATTACGGGTCTACTACTAGACATGGCTTCCCCTACTTTGACTGAGTGGGTTCTATCAGTGAGCCAGTTAGCTACCCTTCTGGTAACATATGAGTTGATACCTAGCTGGGAGAGTTTATCTATTATTATGTCATGTTAATATATGAAGGTGAAAGTGAGGGTGGGCCCGCATCAGGTAAAAGCCAGACAACAAGGTAAGTTGAGACACTGCAAATGCATGTGCACAGCACACAGGGTGCTGTTAAAACTGACCCAAAATACATTTAAGCAAAAGCAAATGTATATCACATGAGCAGACTGATTATTGATGTCCACAGAGATGGGCATGTATAAACCACACAAACACCGTAATGTGCAATCACGTAACATCAACAGACATAAATAAGCAAGCTAAGAATTTCAATCACATACACATATCCTGTCATGCCAAAGTTGAATAAACAAACAAATGTATGTCATGCACCCTGCTTATTACTGAGCAGAGGGCAGTCCTGTGAGCATCATTGCAGCATGTCAGTGATAAGCCAGAGAATGCTCACATGTCAAAGGGACAATTGTGTGTCAGTATGGATCTGACTGTGCAGAGACATGTACAATCAATGTGTACAAATATTGATAAAAGGTGCAAACTTGATTGAATAAAGAATGAACATGGAAATGCAGCATACAGCAAACATGGTGCAATGTACTGCTACAGAAAAAATTATCCTTGCCACTGTGTATACATTTTGACATTCCTGTATATGACCCCGTATGATATCAATATTGCCAATACATGGCACTCAACAGCACATCATGCCAGTGGGACAGCATGACAGCTGTCATCCAAAACATATGAGAAATGACATGTCCTTCTGTTGCACATACATGATATTGTAATACAAAAATCCGAACCATACCATAGTGGTGTTGCTGGACTATGGACATCTGTTACCTGTCAGATTCCCTCGGTAAAACATGTGCTTACAGGTTAATTGTTGCAGCACTAGGTGCAGGTTAATTGTCACAATGCATAGATAACTGTGTCATGCACCACTGAAACATAATTAAATGTTACATGACAAAAACACATAAGCATGGCAGCTACATGGTATGCATGCAGAAGAGACCATATACAGTCCAATCAACTGTATGGCAATCAGCATGTTAGCAGCATAACATAATTGGAGCACACAGACAATACTTACAGACCTGAGGGACCAGGCTGATGAAGATAAGCCTCACAAATGATCTCCTTGCCTATCTCCCTGTGGAAGTTCTGCATAGTCTGTGCCATATCCTGGAAGAAGTCCCACATCACATCCCTCATTGGTGTTTGAGCCACATCAGCCACAACATCACAGAGCTCATCCTAATAATCATCTCTGTTCCAGTCATGGTGTCATTTCCTTTGGGGTGCATCAGGCATGGTGGCTTGGGCAGGTGCCAGCTTCCTTATACTCCTTATCATCTTCATATAAGAACTCCAGCAGTGGCCTGGCATGTGCTTGTTATCTGCTTTTGATTGGCGAACATCCACAGGTCCCATGTTCTGTCAAGATGAATCACAAAACATGACAGAAATGAAAAGCAAATGTTTATCATGCTGTACATTCCTAAGAAGATCAATGCTGACCTTAATATCAAACTGATGTGCATATCTGATGTCTATTATACTTAATTAACACCCCATCCATTTTGAGTTCTGCAAATACAAATATGAGACTGAAAGTATAGTAGCATATATAAAACTTCTTATTTAAAACATAGCTCAATTTGAAATGGCACAAAAATTAGCAAGTAGCAGAATTATAATCAACAAAATTGCTGCTAGTAAATGGATCTTAATGCACACAGCACCTTTCCTATGTCACATTATCTATAGTTATTGACATGTCCAATAACAGAACATGACAGTGAGAATGTATCCATGTAATGTGAGCAGCTCAATCAAGGCTATGCAATGGCATTCATAACACAGATTATTAGTGGAAATCATTACATCATCTGAACGGGCAGCCACGGTGGTGCAGTGATTAGCATTGCTGCCTCACAGCAAGAGGTTCTCCAGTCCAATCCTCAGCTGGGGTGTCTTCTGTGCAGAGTCTGCATGTCCTCCCTGTGGTCACGTGGGTTTCCTTTGGGTGCTCCAGTTTCCTCCCACATCCCAAAGACATGCTGTAGGTGGATTGGACACTCCAAATTGGCCCTAGGTGTGAGCGGGTGTGTGCTCTCTGTGGAAGGTTGGGCACCGGGCTGGCAACTTGACACCGTAAAACTCCACTGCCAATTATGAGCGGACAGGTGATCCACTGTGGTGACCCCTAACCGGGAAAAGCCGAAAGAATAAGAAGAAGATTACATCATCTGAACATTTAAGTTTTATCCAGCATGAAGCATAGCAAGCACATGTAACATAGCCTGACATTTGAAAGGAATCATGTGTGTGTGTGTGTGTGTGTGTGTGTGTGTGTGTGTGTGTGTGTGTGTGTGTGTGAATGCTGCTGCATGCAGTGAGTCATATAAACAGGCACCAAGTCACTTGATTAAAATGAAGACACTTTTGAGATGACAATATTGTGTAAACTAGGCAAGCCATATGGCAAACATCTGAGCCAGGAAGCATGGTGATTGGCTGAACCAACATCAATATAATGAATACAACAGTAACAAATACTTATAATATTTAATTAACACAGCTGGTTACACATGAGAATCTACTATATATTGTACTAACAGTATTATGTGTACAAACGTATGCGTGGCCTATCTACAATTAGTAGCAATCAATAGCCTGTGAAAGGCAAACAGCCTGGTGATGCTTACTGATTATGAAATGTTGCAAAGAAATGCCTATTTGTGCAAGTATCCACAAACGCAGGATACAAGTATGTTGTAAAAAACTCCAATGTGTTGCAGATAAATGCAATACCAATAGTGAATTAAAGGGCATGCCATCCAGTATGCAGACAATAATGTTAACACTAGCACAGCAGACATCCATTTAGTCTATGAATAGGCATAATATACACAACAGATCAGTCACTGGGAAACACAGCCACACATAGAAATGTACAAAACCATACATCATAATCAGCAATCAAAGCATTAGAAAGAAAGATACACAAACCAGACTACTTTTTAGGTTATGGCCTACATTTCAAAAACTATCTGCAGAAATCTTGACTTGATGCTAAATAATATTTCAACATATTTGGATTTCAATCAGAGTTTTAATCACTGTGATAGTGTGATTATTGTACTTACCCTTCTGATACATGATGGGTATTTAGCCATTCTAAATAATATGCATGGTAATGTAAAAAATACAGGTCTGTAACAAGGATACATTTAATAAAACAGAATAATTAAGCAATATACCTGTCTTCCTCTACTGCTTCTCAAGGCTGTGCATCTGTTTGATGCACATGCCATGATTCCTGTTCCAATCTTCATCACCTGAAAAAAGAAAAGACCAACTATGTATGATGTAGTCCTCAAATAACAGGGATATGCATTATTCAGATCACTTTCTATACTTCTCAAAAACACCACACAGTCACCATACACATTTAGCAATGTTATACATGGACTTTCACAACTTTGAACACAAATTGGAGAACATGAGATTCAAGCTTGTAACTATAATGCACATCCAAACTCAAACCTTGATACCTACAAGCTTGTCTAATCCATCTTAACTGAGAGTGGATGTTGTGAACGCAGTGAAAAGGCTTGGAATTATGACATCAACTGGATGGAGGATGGGCTACTAGTATGGATCATGACCTAGGATTTCAAAACATGAACATGTCCTGAGCATGTAGGTAAACACTTAACAAGAATTAGTCCATGTCTGCACTGTGGTTACAAGTATTAACAGCAATGGAAAGCCTTCATTCCTCGGACAGTGGGAGAGTGAGACAGTGTCATGTATCACAGAGCTTCTGTTAACAGAAAAATAAAAGATGCTGTACATCAGAGACACATTAAGGTATGTAGGAGGACTATATTTAAAGACATTCCTTGGTAAAGTGCACATCACAAAGCAAATGCATACATTGCTGTATTTCCCTGTTCTGCATTTCAACTGCAATACTACCCATCTGACTCCCTCAAAAGATAAGGATGATGTGGTTGTTGAAGTGAAGTTAATAATGAATGACAAAACAACACTTGATAGCACTCATGAAAATAATACCATATTGCACAAAATTTTATCAGACATAAAACAGTCTGTATCAAGCATTACTAACCCTGCACTTAAAGAGCTCCTGTTAACAGACCATTATGGATTACATATATATTCATAGGAATTTGATGAATAACCAAGTTATTCATAACTATGCACAAAATAAACAATAATATCAATAAGGAGTTATGTAGAGAATAATATTTGATTACATGTGAAATAAACCAAGATAACAATTTAATTTTATGTTTCCTCTCTGTGGATTTGAACCCACAGCATGCTAAAATAGAGATATGTTAGCAAGTTTCTTTACAGGCTGAGTTAATAGACATCATCTACTTGCTCACACCAAACAGCTACTGCTTGTGTTTATCAATATTCCTGCATATATCGGCTGAATACAGAAACGGCTGACACTTATTGGCCATTATAATGTAAAGAAATTACAGCTATCAACATATAACTAAAAACATATGTGTAATCAGTAAGACAGGCATTCCTCTTGGCATAACACATTAGTTTGCAGAAAGAATGGTCACTTTATTAGGAGGAATGAAGTAAAGAAGTTATTTATGAGTTACTATTCAGACATATACTGCTAGAGTAGGTGGTACTGTTGCACTGTAATGGCTAGATATGAAATGCACAGTCATCAGTGGCCTAGGCATTATAGGCATCAGAGAGACACTACTACAGTTGATGTGTGAAATTATGTCATTATATGTTGGAAAACAGATGTACATCTAAAAATACAGAATTATGTCTATTATAAACATTAGTAAATAAATTAATAGCACGGGACCAGAACCCATACTTATATGGAAAGCAGTCACCATAACTATCCAGATGAGCTAATCATCAGAACAGTCACTTAATGGCTATAAAAGCCATCTACCTGATATATTTAAGACACAGCTATATCTCTAAATTTTGTAGGAATGCTCAGCTATATACAGGATTGTGACACTTACTGTAGGATCCACTAGCTGTCTCTGAACCTCAGCAATCCTTCCACAAAGCTCCTCCGCATCACTCCAATACAGGGCATTGTACCAGTGGTGAATCTGCACTACAGTCCAGTAGATCTCCATGCATCCTTGGTGCACCATTGCAATCTGGTTCCAAATGTTAATCATCATGAGGTTCCTTGGTCTGGCTCTCATCCAATGCTTCACTCCAGCATAGATGTGTGTCTAGTATTGTCTTGACTAGTGTCCAGTATCCTTAACATGATTTTCTATTTTTTGGTATTGATGCGGTTCAGCAGAGTACATTGGGGGTGCCATGGTGTGATTTATTAGAGTGTAAGGAACTGTAGTGGCAATTATAGCTAAACGCCACAGTTCTCTCAGGTATAAATGATTTTGTCTCTATAGCCAGTGTGCTCAGGTTATTCTCTTATTATGTATAAATTTGTGTTTCATACAAACATTATTTTATTGTATTTGTTTGTACATTGAACTTGAGTTGTAGCTTTGCATATAGTAGTAGGTACTTCATTTTAGAGTAACATCTCTTTAAGTGGGTGTGTATTTTAGACATGTGACTTGTTGAGAGGGTTATTTAAATGTGGGTATGTGAAGTATTTGATGATTCTGAGGACGTTTTTGTTATAACCATACAAAAGCATTTAATCTGGTTTGAATAAAGAGGATCATTTGAATCTGGTTTGTATAAAGAGGACCGTTTGTTATCCTTCCTGTTGGTGGTTTTCTCTACAGTTCAAGTTTTGGTTTGCCTTGTTGGTTACTGGTTTGTTCTTGATTTGTGGATATGCAGGAGATCCATTACAGTGGCATGTGATAATGCCTTGTACACGAGGCATATATCTCCCTTCAACAGCCTGAAGAAGCCAGAGTACAGGAATAGGGTCTTGAGACAGTCTGTATAGGACATATTACTTATGGTCCTTTTAGTGAAGTACCTCTGTGGACATTCCAATTGTTGGATGTGCCTAGTTAGTTACATACAAAAGGGGGCATTGTACTCGATGATAGTTCTGATGAATGCTGAATGCAATAGAACAATGACTTCCTTGGACATGGATGCCATACCTTTGTTTATAAGGTGTACAACATAGAATGATTTTCTTGTCCATCTGCTTCTGTACAACACCCGGGACTGTCAGGTGAGTGTTTCCATACTGTGTTACTGTGACCACTAGCTGTTATTACCTCAGCTTCATATCATGGCACTGCTGTATGCTGTCATATTGATATTTATCTAACATTGTACACTACAGATACATCCAGTGGGGGCCCAAGACATGTAGGTGCAAGTACAGTCAGACCAGGTATGTTACCACAACAGGTACATTGTTTGCAGCAAAGTGTTGCAAATCTGTGATACATGAAATTAATGCAACTGCTTTTCAACACAGGGACATCTAATTAACAGCTGCAACTTATACCTTGCAACCCACTGGCTATGTCCCTGTACTAACCCTGACTAAGATTTTTCTCCACCTGGTATCCTAGGCTATAACACCATTTACTACTCACTTTATAGCCACTTTAAGACCCCTACCTTCTAAGTTGACCTACTGTACCCAGGAAAGACTGTATGGACATCTGCTCCTCAACTAATTTGCCCAATTCTGTTTAAAACTAGTCTGTTCTCCTGTGCCTTACTCATAACTTTGATTTGGGAATCCCCCACATTCTTCTGAATACTTTTTTTCCTGCAGTGTTTGGTTAAAAAAATAAAAAAAAAATTAATTTCACCCAAAGTGTGGGGGGAGAATTCATCTTGTTTGCTCTATTTTTATCGATCATGAATGCTAAGTTACCATGTAACACCTGTTTTGTCTGACAAATAATCTGTAAGTGAAGATTAATGTTCTGTTTGTTAGTGTCTTTTATGTGGAGCTTCTCTCCCTGGGCCTCTACTGAAAATGGACATATATCCAGCTAGACTAGCCCGGTCAAAAAAATAAAATAAAATAAAATAAATAAAAATAAATATCCATCATGTGAGTAGCTGCAACCTCTATTACTGTGCCATGAATGCCATGCTGTCAGTATTCTGTTGCATGCAAATATCACTGTGTTGTCTTTCTCTTTATTTTCCCACCACAGGATCTCAGTATAACACACAAACTCACAGCAGAGCTGCAGTCACTAGCAGAAAATCAAGCCACATTCATGCTTCTTCACCTCCACATGGTGGTGTCACTCCATCAGTCTCTCCTGTGGAGCAGCCTTAGCCAAGTGTTTCCATATATGGTAGGGGCAGAGCAGACTGCGGTGTGGGGCATCAGTGTGGGCACCTTAGACTGCAACAGAGTAACACAGACAGTTGATCCACTCTGTCAGGTACTATCATATTCACCCAGTGATGATTCTGATTGCTGTGCAGAACACTGACAATGTCATCTGTGTTCATTGATATGTCTGATGCCATGTGAGTCTGACAGTTTTAATAAACATAGCTGACTCCATTTATTACATTACTTTATCCATACTTTACAGTGATATATTCGGCTTGAGGTATTACAACTTCTGCATTATGTCTTGTATTATTTACCTATTTGCAACGTATTATAGTGGAGAGATAGGAATGTGTTGCACTGATGCATGCCCCTTATTATCTACCATACACTGATACAACAATCAGAATCTGTATGTATACCTGTGTAAGTTGTGCTCTGAGTTGATGGTCACTGTTGTGACAGATTTGCGTATGTTCATAATGTTATATATTATGATTTTTGGTGTTATGTCTGATGCCCAGTGTGTACATCCAGTGGGTAACTGCTATTAGATGCAATATGTGCTGCTGTAGTGGGGCCACATCTGAAAGTCAATGTTTAATCTGTGTACTCATGTAAGTGCATTTGTGTAGCATCACAAAGTATGAGATCAGAAAAAAGCTAGATTTCAGAAACTAATTATGCAGGAGGCCAGGTCATAATAGTCAGCACACTCTTTTGGTTGAGTAAACTATTCATACATGGGTAAGGAAGAAATAAAAATCTTGGTGTTTATGTTTAAAGATCTGTTAGTATCGGGATTCTCATTGAGGTATACACGGTTGGAATTCTAGTTTGCAAACTAAAGCAGACCTCCCAAGAAATAGAAAACATTTAAAAAGATATGTACAAAATTGTGATCAGAAGACAATTATCAAAATTAATTGTGTGAGGGAGAACAAGTCCCATCACCTAATGATAGTTAATATAATTCAGACATGAAGCTGTCAATACTCGAGAAAAGTGAACTTCCCACAGAGAAATTAAGTGTCTCCTGGGGATTCTATAAACTCCGTGTAGGTATAGTGAGAAGCCTATACAAAGTTTATGTGTTTGCACAGTGAGCTGCAATGCTAAATGCATAGCATATGGATGCTACACACTGTGTTTAAACATAAATAAGCACAGTTTCATAGCCATCAACATTGTTGCTGGCCAGGAAACCATATAAAGCAACACAGACAGCAGCCGACATGTAAACAGGCAAACTAGGTCTGCATGTCTGTGCAAAATACCACAATGATTACCGGAGTTATTAATAAAGCAATGTATATATTTCCAACACATTACATTAAAGTGTATACAGTGCAGACTCTTGCTAAACGCTGTTTCAGGCATACTGAACAGAAGTTGTGTAAATGATCAGTAAGGGTACATAGCCTGCTTTGTAAATATACAGTTAGGGGAAGTAAGTGTATTGAATTGGGACACACAGATGAATTGTAGGAATGAGCACAGGGAAAGAGGACAGGTAAAAGATGGTAATTCACAGCAGATGAGGGCATGTCAATGAAGACAGCTGTAGCATGAACACTAATCATATATCAACATGATACAGTATGGACTGCACAATGAATGCATATGTAGAATGTACCATCACCTTAGATGATGCCACAATATAAACAAAAAAATGATCAACTTCAATAAGTGGCTTAACGTCTCCTGTCAATCCAGGGGGATCCAGTATCTCTCAACCTGGAATGAGATGGTTGATAGGCCATTCTGTTTTTCCAGAGATGGTCTGAACCTATGTCCTCTAGGCTGTCAGGTACTGGAAAAGGTGCTTGCTTCCCTCATAGTGTCTTTCTAGGCAATGTCAAAGCAACAAATGTTCTGATGTAAAAAAATCCACTTAAGGCAAACTCAAGGATCTGTTGCTTAATGCTATGTGTCTAAATATGAAGCTGCACCAGAGGAAATTGTCAACTGCTACCTGGCATATTTGATGCAAACTTTACCCCCATGATCCCACAGGCCAGTCCATACCCCAAAGCATACCTGACAACAGTCCTTTGCTTAGTATCTATGCTCTCCATGGCTAATGGGTTCAATGGTATCAGATAACATCCCAGGTTGCTTACTAAGCAATCTAAAACAGGACCTAGCAGACTAACTTAACATCCTTTTTAACCATAGCCCAATAACTGTCTTTGTTACAGTGGAGTGCAAAACAGCAACAGTAACCATAGACCCATAAGTCTAACCAGTCTCATCTGCAAGTCATTCAAAAGAATTATCACGGCACTTATCAACAAGGACATAGGTGACCACCTTCAAACCCTAGAACCAACCCAATTTGGCTTCAGTAAAAGTAGATCATGCTTATTAAACCTAGTAGTCTTCTTTGAGAAAGTCACCGAAAACCTGGATGAAGGAAAGACAGCGTATACCACCTATCTTGACCTGCCAAAGCTTTTGACACAATCCCCCACTCAGATATTATTGAGAAACTCTCCCAGCTGGTGATTAGCCAATTACCTCAACAACAGAACACATACTGTTAAAGTTGGTGACTCAACCTCTACTAGAAGAGCCATCACTAGTGGCATACCTCAAGGATCTGTGATGAGCACTTTACTGTTCGAAATCTATTTTTTGAAAGTCCAGACATAAGTAGACAGCCTTTGGCTTTCCACGTCTGTTGATGATTACAAATCAGATACAATAATTGAGTGCCCAAACTATGTTAACACATTACAGGAGGGGCTAGCATAAACAAATGATTGGTGTCCAAGCCATCGTCTACAACTAAATGAAAAAAGTGCCATTTTTATTGTCTTTGAAAAGGTGGGATTCCCCACTGATTACAGTATTGATAACACACCCCCTAAGCTCAAACCCAGTATTGTGAGACCTGAGAACACAGGTAGATAGCAATCTGAGCTTTGACCACCAAGCTTCCACAGTGGTAAGGAAAGCCTTCTACATCTTGCACCTCATAAGAAAAGGCATCGCATCCAGGTCTGAGGATGTTATAACTATTGTACACAACTATCATGAGACCACTAGTAGAGTACAATACTCCTTTTTGCATGTACCTCACCAGACATCTTCAGCAGCTGAACAGACCATGGGGGTTTCTCACCAAGAAAATCCAGGGCCTGCAATCCATACCATGTTGTACGTGGATAGTCTGAAAACCCTATCACTATACTTTGCATCATATAGGCTGCTGAAAGGTGACATGCCTGGCCTACAGGACATTCTCTAACCCTGCTGTGATGGAAATGCTACACTTCTGCAATTCTAATGGCACAAGAGTCACTCGCTCTAGGGAATCTTAATCTAGCCTGTGACATTAGCAGAACATGCTTGAGAAACAGATATATCTCCCAGAGACTGCCATTCCTATGGAATACACTTCTAGACCATGTGAAGCAGATCTCGGCATTGACCCTATTCAAGCATAACCTAAACAAATGGATGGGAGTTTTAAACTAGCAAGCAACAGAACAGAAACAGACATAAACCATCTAGGTTTGAGTTGATGTATTTATTTCAGTTAAGCCACATTAAGCATTGACTGACTTTAAAATACCCTCTGTCGAGACTTAATTATCTTTTATGACATAAACACATCAAAATCCATTTATAAATTGGTATTTGGGCCAGCATCCTTGCCTGTGCCTGACTGGTAGCCTTTCTTCCATTTTCCGCTTCTGCTGATGAAGCTTCCTGAGAAAATCTCCCCAGAAAGAACTACAACCCAGTGAGTTCCTTTGCTTTTATACTGTTGTCAGTGGAACAAGCTCCTCATTCTAGAATTCCATGTCAGTCTCATGAAGCCCATAAAGAAAAGTGTAGAAAAGTGTATGGTAGGGTATAACAGTGCAGGACAGTCTATAAGGGTAAGCCAGTTGATACCAAGAATCTATACTGTTGTGCCCAACATGCATTATACTAGCTATGCTTAAGTGAATAAAACTTTACGTAAATCAATTTTCTTACATATTACAGTTTACTTTAACAATTCCCCCTTTTGTTATTCAAACAACAAAAATAAAATGAAAACATTTTATTAAAACAGTTAAGCAGAATGTCGGAACTGTATTAACTCTTCTGTATTTATAAAATTAATTTGGTTATTTTTTTTTGTACTGAGCTTTATGCATGCAAAAACAATACCAATTAGAAAAATAATGACAATAATTGCAACGAATATGGTAATGATCTATCCAGACTATGCTGAAAACAGACTGTTCAGCCAATCACTCCAATCAGTACTCCAGGTTTTCCAGAATTTTTCTGACACCTCTCCTATTCTAAGTGTTGCTTAATGGATTCTGATTTATCTGCAATATATGAACAACACTTCTCTCCTATGAGTGTACATGTACCCCCATGATGCAAATAAGAAATCTAAAGCCATACGATTTTGGAGAACCATAGTTATCATTGCTGCCATTCCAACTGTTATGCCTGTAATGGCTCCATATGTTACATTAGATAATACTTCCAATAGTTAAGACAATTTTCTTAGCTCCCAGATGGACTTAACTGCACCATACTGCACCATATGCTGGTAATATTCCAGCACCAGCTACAACATCATCTCCCAAACCAATGTATTGTAAACCTTTTGCTGCTGCTGCACTGATGTCATGATTATTGATACAGGATTGTTTTAACTGTCCTATAGTATTTGATATATCTCTTTTTCTTTTTACATTTCTAATTTTTCCTTTTGGTAGCTCCTAATTTACACAATTCTATCCAATCAGCAGAAAACCACTTATATGCATTATTTCCACATATGTAGTACTCCTCTTCTCATAGTACTCCTTCTGGATTACTTTTATTTTTTGTATTACCATTATCTGTAAATAAGTGTTTGCCGAATTCTTCATTTTCATTGCTTATTTGAGTATGTACCCTAAACTTTACTCTCTGCCATAACTGACTAGTTTAATTTCCTATATTACAATTATGCCAGTCTGTCCAGTACATATACAAAGCTGTTATGTTATTTGCCAGGCCATCATTTTCTGTTTGTATTGCATTACTTAAATTAGTTCTTTATACCTGCCTACTTCTATGATTGTAATTAAAACATTCCTTAAGTACAGTATAATTACAGTCACTATTTCCCACCTGCATTAAACCAGTTTGACTTATATATACTTTCCTTATCAGACCAGTGCACATTTAATCTTGGAAGATCTGTTGTACTGACCTGTAAACATGAGTGACTGCTATTTAATACCTGCATAGTTTCTTCCAATATCATTGGTACAGATTTAAAAGCTACTGTTTCTCATGCTGTCGGAATTAAAGTACACACCTAACATTTTGTTGCATTATTAATCTCTGCATATGCCATCTGCAGTACTGCGAATCAGGTACCCACTTTTCCTGTCTTTTTGGCCTACTTTTAGATTCTGTTTGACTACCATTTGTAAAATAGCTCCTATATACATAAACAGTAAAATGAATAAAACAATCTTCTTCCATATCTTTTCCTTGCTGGCTTTATTGCATTCTAACTCTTCTTTGTCTGTCTCTTCATTTTCTTTTCTTTTACTGAATGGCCTTCCTAACCAGTAGATCAACATCTGAAAAACAGATGATGTTCTATTATTTCCCTGTCTTTTTGTCCTTACTTTCAGTAATTAATTTACACTTATCTCTATACACTAAAATGCTTTGTTTACCCTTTTTTTTTCTTTGCACAACAATGGCCATATTTGCTGTACAAATTCATATGGCCCTTGACAGTTACTGCCCCATGGCCCTGACCGGTTGAGATTCTTTACTAAAACCTTTACCCCTACTGCCATTTTTTTATTCTTTTGACTCTGTAGGTACTTTAGACCATAGGCAAAAAGCATGTTCTCTTGCTATTCCATCACATGTCACTTGTATGTCCTTTAACCATTTCTGATGCTTTGCCATGTCAGACAAAGGCCTTTCCATCCTTACTTCAGGATCAAATGGAAAACTTAGAGACATTTATCTCCCTGTCATGACCTCAAATGATGAAATTCCTGTCTTAGCATTTGAATATCCCTAATGCTCATCAAAATAGCTGGTAAATGAGAAACCCAGTTATTTCCCTTTTCCATGCACATTTTCTTTTGTCTCTTTTTAATTGTGAGATTCATCCTTTCCACTATCACCCTGTATTGTAGCTGACAGGGAACATGAAATCCTTTTTTGATACCTAGAAGATCATATAGTTCCTTTAAGGCTTTACTAGCAAACTGTGGACCACTGTCTGAATTTATAACTCTTGGCTGACCCCAATGTACAAAATGTTTTTCCCAAAGTGCCTCTGCTGTAGCTTTAGCTGTTGTAGTCTTGGTTTCTTGGTTGGAATAGCTACCACCAATTTTGAAAAAAAACATCTACAGCAACCAGTAAATACCTGTAACCCCCCCCCCCTGGCTGCCACTAATAGTCCTGCATAATCAATTTGAATGGCATACCATGGGTCATCTGTTGCTGAAACGCTATGCATCTGTGGCTTTCTTGTTGTGGGATTTGTTTGAAAACAAATCAGAAAATCATCCTGTACTACCTAATGCAACTTTTGTAGCTTTGGCTGTCACTATTTTTCCTTTACCACATTCCATAGCTTCTCTTTTCCTATATGTCCCAATAATTGGTGATTGAACCTTACAAACTGTTTCAACAACTCATAAGGGAAATAAGGTAACTCTGCTCCCTTTAAGGTTGAGTAAACATATTGCTTCATTCCTGTACCATTATTTATCAACTTGCACTGTTTTAATTCTTCTTCAATTCCTTTTTATTTTTGTACCTCACTCAAATCTACCTGTAGTGCATTGTATTTTACTTCCTTTTTAATTTATTGCTACCTCTGAGAACTGTAGTTTACCCTCTGCCTCCTCCGGGTATAGCGGATAGCCCATTTCTGCTGCTTGTTTGGCTTTGCATCCACTAAAGCATTATCTTGCACATCCACATTGTGTTGTTTTCGGTGCACTTTTACTTTTATAATGCTGAACTGCTCCTGTAGGTTATGCTTATGTATGATGTGCCATATGTGTTTTAAACTTGAGCATGCTTTAAAGGTTTTCCTGCATTATCAACAAACCCTCTTCTAGCCCATGCGGTCATGTGTAACCTTAACTAGTTTACTACATATGCACTGTCACTATAAATCTTAAATGGATTATAGTTCTGCAGTACTTATTTTACTGTTTCTAGCTCAGATGTTTGAGCCAACATGTGACCTGGTAATTTAATTAGTACTTCTCCATGCCCCTTTTTTGGATCTACAATTGCAAATCCTGTATGATATTTTCCATCTTTCCAAAACCTCACCCTATCTACATATACAGTGGGTATTTTTGGAATTGAACTCAGGCTTTAGAGGAGATATTTCTGTTTTTTCGATACTTTTCATGCAATTGTATTCTTATCCTGCATAATTTGCTAGCTTTGAAAGATAATATTTATATGCCACTTCAATGTGAATCTTTTTCATATTAAGTGTAGTTAGCCATTTTGAGAATACTGTTTGGCTCACCCCTTCTGTTACTGTTTCTATTTCTGTCGTATACAATAAAGTTTTACCTAACTGATGTGAGGTTTGAACTATCACATTTGAAAACATTGTCAGATATTCAGTCTGCTTAATCCCCAGTAAATTGTGAGGAAATGCTATAAGCAAGGATGATATCCCTTTTCCACTGGTGTGAGCTTCCTACTACAAAATGTAACTGGCCTTAATTTTTGTTCCATTCCTGGATACTTTCCTAATGGCCATGTCTGTAGTAAAACTACACATATCATTTCAGGACCTGCCACTGATTGTAAGAAAAAGGTAACCTTGCTATTTGGAGCTATCAATTCTGTAGTCTGCTCTAACTTTTGCTTTAACATTTTGAAATCCTCTTCTTCTATGCACCCCCATTGCAACATTACAGACATTTTTGCTCAGCTAACATTCTGTACATTATTGATACCAGTACTGCATAATCCTCAATAAATTTTCTGTTGTAATTCACGATTTCCATAAATTTGTGTATGTCTACCACTGTTAAAGATTTTGGTAAGCTTAATATTCATTTCACCCTCTTTTTACAGGGCTTCCTGGTTGCCAGTAGGTGTTATAGTCTCCCAAACTTTTACTTCTTGCCTCATTAACTGTATTTATGACTTGTTCACTTTAAACCCTGTCTCTTGTAATGCCCCTAGTACCTTCTTTAAATACCTTTAATGCCCTTCAACTGTTTCCAACTGTATCAAAATATTGCCAATGTAATAAGTTACATTATCTGGCAAATTTGTTTTTTTACAACACATGTTCCAGGATTTGATGAAAAATCACTGGGATATTTTGAAACCCCTGAGGTAACTATGTCATCACATATTGTTGATTTTCAAAAGTGAATGCAAACTTTTGCCACTCCTTTACTTGCAATGGAGCGGCAAAAAATCCATTTGCCAAATCAATAACTGAAAACCACTTACTAGTGGGTTTAATTCTTGCTGACAATTCTGGAACCCCAGGTATCAGATGAGCCCTTGGGATTATGCAATTGTTTACCTTTTTTAAGATCCAGAACCAGTCTTTAACTATGATCCATCTTTAACACTAGCTATGTAGGAGAATTTGTTGGACTATAATAATGCCTGCCTGCTCCCATTTTTGAATGCATTTCCTTGTGTTATTTTGAGCCTCTATTGAAATTGGGTACTCTATTTGGAAAGGCAGAAGGAAATAATTTGGACTACATAGTACTATAGCCTCCTTTAGTTTACCTTAATCTGTTTTGGATTTTGCCCATAGATCTTGAAAAGTGTTTTCCAACTTTTTTCCACATTTTCTGTTGCTCAGCTAACATTTCCACCTTACTTATTTCCTTTTTGTTTATTAGATCAATTTCTATTATAATATACTGCACATATTCAATCTCCTCTGGTCCCTGCACTGTCCTTCAAAGGATTCTGTTTCAGAAATATATCACTATTCCCAGCTTTGATAATATACCCCTCCCAAAAATAGATGTACCACACCTAGGATGCAACAAAAAGGTTGTCCTGAGCGGTTTTCCATCCTCTTCAAATCTAATGTCAACTGGTTAACTAATGACAGCTACTACAGAATTTCCATTGAATCTGGAGATAACTGTTTTCCTTTGATGATTTCTTTAAATTTGTTGTTGTTTGCTACTGAGACAGCTGCTCCAGTGTCTACCAGAACATTTTGAAACAGTATCCCCTCTACCACAGGGTGACCAGTGGTCTCCCATCATTATCCAGAGTAAAAGACACTAACTGGGTGATGTTGGCAGGGGCCACACCTCTATTCTGCCCCACCCGAGGGTGAGTCTGCATCAGTCATGTCATTGAGTGCACTAAATGAACTTCCTCTACTTTTCCTTGTTCTTCATCATCATTGGCAACATATACAATTCTATTCATTTCTCTTGAAATATTTTCTGACTTTTCACTTTCCAGATTACACATCGGATCCCTTATCACATACTCTGCTGTGCATAGCATTTCTTTTGCTATCTGTTGGTATTGTTTTAAAACTCTTACTATTTGGATTATAGTAAACTTATGATTTTCCTCTGTATCCTGCTACATATAACCCCTTTTCTATTTGCTTACTTTTCCAGTTTTTATAATGCTGGCAATCCTGTTTTACATATCCTGTCTTTTTCTCTGCCTTGACCATCCTTTCCTACCTGAGGCGAGGCCAATGCTGTTCTTCCCCCCTTGGGACATCACACCACCTTCCTCCTCCCCCTTGTCCAACTACATATACCTCACTCTGCTCTTCCTCATCCTCCTCAATATAAAAATATTTTGCACTAAATATGGCTTACTATCCATCTTCCGTTCCTTCCTCAGTCTAGTCACTACTTCTCCAGTGTTTTGGAGCCTTCTTCATGAATACACTTAAGGCCGCCTGGTACTCTCTTAACCTGTTGTAAAAAAACTGTGAATTAGTTTCTTCTGAACTGCTTCTTCTTCCATCTTTTGATCTAATTAGTCATGCCCTATTTGATAAGCCATTTTAAAAATGTTCTCCTTGCTCCATCAAACTATTTGATATAGTTATATTAAAGTTATTCAATAACTTGGTTGTTAATGACTGTTCATGCATATATGCCATCAAAACTGATCTCATTCTCTAAATAGGTGTAGATACATCTAACCATTCTGTTTGTATGTATTTTGCAAAACACTTAGGGATAAAAACCTGTAAACATTTTTCCAAAGGCTCTGACCAAATTGTACCACCCATGTGTGTAAACGCCACCATATTGTAGAAAATTCCCTTTTTATCATTCCACTGTGGGATTACCTGTAGTAACTTAGACTGTTGATAAAAATCAGTCAATGTAGTTACCAAATGTATGTCTTCTGATTTAATGTGTGGTGTATTTTTAAGTTGTACCTGCAATTCCTGTATTTGTTGCAGTAACTCTACATTTCCTCTATTGCAGTTTTCCTTATCCATAGCTGCTGTTCTCTAAACCTTCTTTCCATCCTAATGTCATCTTCTGCTATTTTTAACTATACCTTCATGGCAGTAATTTCATCCTCTCTCTCTTGTGTCCTTTCCTGCAAAGATTGTAATGCAGTTTGTAAAGTAGCTATAAGAAAACACATAGCTTCAATGTACTGCCTATGATCCCTGTATCATATTTTTACAGTTTTTCCTTAAAACGTTGTTAACTTATTTAACTTTGCTACTGTTTCACTTGTTTTTCCTTCAGCTTTAGTTGCCTCTGGCTGTTCTGAACAATACTGTTCAAATAAGGGAGTAAGAATTGGTGCCTGAAAATCCTTATATTGTGTGTTATATTTTTGAATGTATCTCAGTGGTTTAGTTACTGGCATCACTAAAACTGCATCATCTGATTGTGTTTCTGGTAACTGCATGTTACCCTGATGCTTCTGACAGATAATCTTAAGTATATCAACACATTCCTGACAGTATAATATAGTAGCACTATTACACATTACACATGTAGGTAATGATTTTGATTTTGTACATACTGATCAAAACCTACCACAATCTTAGCAAGACATGCAAACTCAACTTTACAACATTTAAAAAAGTCTGCATTTTACTTGATTTACATCATACCATTTCATTAGAAAATACCATACATCTTTATAACTTAACATCTATACTGGCTATATGTGGGCAATTTGAACTTAAGCCTTTTATGGGATCCATGTTGTGACAGAAAAAGGCTTACCATGAGTTATTAACAGTCACCAGGTGATCAAGCTGGAAACTGGAAAATCCTGCCAAAAGTCTTTTTCCTTTGGATAATACAGTGATTGCTGAATAGTAGTTGCTTCAAACAATGTCTCATTCACCCCTTTTCATCTGGAAGAAGCATGAACCAGCACTACTTCAATGAACAATATGTCGAACTGGATGTTGATGTCAATGTTTAAAATGTACAAATATTTTATAAATTTGCTGTCAACTTTTAAACTTTGCAAGTGCATATTTTGAAACTGGTCTGGCTCACCATTGTTGAAGGAATAGAACAGAAACAGGCTTACACTGTCTAGGCTCAAGTCAATATATTTATTTCAGTTAAACCACACTAAGAATAATCTAACTGGCTTTAAAATAACCTCTGTCAAGACTTAATTATCTTTTACAACATAAAGACATAAAAGACCTTTTATAAATTGGTATTTGGGCCAGCATCCTTGCCCATGCCTGACTGTCAGCTCTCCTTCCATTTCCCACTTATGTTAATGATATTTCCTCGGAAAATCTCCTCAGAAAGAACTACAACACAGTGAGTTCCTTTGATTTTATACTGTTGTTAATGGAACAAGCCCCTTGTTCTAGAATTCCTCATGTCAGTCTCATGATGACCATAAAGAAAATTGTAGAAAAGTGTAGAGCAGTGTAGAACAGAGTAGAACAGTCTAGAATGGTAAGCCTGTGGATGCCAATAATCTATACTGCTGTGCCCAACATGCATAATACTAACTATGCTTAAGTGAATAAAACTTTACATAAAACAAATAGAACAGTTTACTCTAACAATTCCCCCTTTGTTATTTAAACAACAAAAATAAAATGAAAACAGTTACCTGCTGTAAGATTAGAACACCTATATGTGTAGGTAAAGTAGCTTGCAAATCCAGTAGTCAATGTTAAAACCACAGCACAGGACTGTTTTGAGTATTGTCAGAGTGCATGTTATGCAGGATAACATCATCACAGTATGCTACAGATGTTCAAAGGAGGGTTTGAGATAGCTGTGGATTCACATATCACTCACAAATGTTCACCATAGTGATTGTTGAATGCACACACAGTTGGCAGCACCTCTACCTATTTATAGAGCACAGTACTGAAGTGCCACAGCACAAGACTAGCTTTTATAGTGTCAACAACACTATATAGCTGATGAAACCAGCAGAGTCTCGTGAGAAGATGTTAATAGCAGTGTCTGATATGTTGGTATAAAATGATCTTTAGAATGTCATCTAAGTGAACACTTTATAAGTGATGACATCAGCAGATCAGCAGTGCCTGGTGAGGAGAAGATGGCAATGGCAGTGTCCCACATGCTGGTGTAAAAAACTCACTGGAATGTCAATCAAGTATACACACACACACACACACACACAGACACACACACACACACCAGTTGATCACAGTGAGAACAGAATCCCTATCAATCTAAGTACACAGACAAGTCTGACTTTTACAAGGCTGTAGGGCAATTTAGAGTAGATGATATCATCACTGAATGTTTGCGAGAAGATGTTGGGAGGTCTGAATGGAATGGATGTGTAGGCATGGGCAACTGTCAAAATATTGGTATTCCATGGGATTTTAGTGATTATTGCAGAATACACAGTTATGCTCTTCTGATACACCAGTTAACTGCAGTGATATTAGAATCCTTACTTAACTAAGTATACAGACTACAGAACTCCAGACTTAACAGAAGCACCATGGCACAACTCTGACTTTTAGAAGGCTTCAGGACAATTTACAGTAGATGACATCACCATTGGCTGTTTGAGAGAAGATGTTGGGAGGCCTGGATGAAATGGATGTGTAGGCATGTACAACTGTCAAAATAGTGGTACTCCATGGAATTTTAATGATGACTGCAGGATACACATTTATGCTCTTCTGAATAGACAAACACAGACACGCCAGTTGACTTTAGTGAGAAAAAGACTAAGTACACAAACTAGAAACCTCTGTGATTAACTCAAGCACCACAGCACAAGTCTGACTTTTACAAGGCTGCAGGACAATTTATTGTGGATGACACCATCACTGGATGTTTTAGAGAATATGTTGGGAGGCTTAAATGAAATGGGTACAACTGCCAAAATATTAATACTCCATGGGACTTTAGTGATGACTGTAGAATACACAGCTATGTTCTTCCGACTAAACAGATACCAGTTGACTGCAGTGAGATTACAACTCCCACCTAAGTATATAAACTAGAGAATTCTGCACTTAACACAATTGCCATCACACAAGTCTGACTATTACAAAGCTGCAGAACAATTTATAGTGGATAACATCACCACTAAATGCTTCAAAGAAGTTGTTGAGAGGCCTGAATGAAATGGATGTATAGGCATGTTCAACTGTCAAAATATTGGTACTCCATAGGATTTTAGTGATTACTGCAGGATGCACAGTACACATTTATGTTCTTCTGACTAGACGGACACACACAAAAATGCACCAATTGACTACAGTGAAATTAGAACCCCTACCTAAGTATACAGACTAGACAACTTAGTACTTAACTCAAGTGCTATGGCACAAGTCTGACTTTTATAAGGCTGCAGGGCAATTTATAGTGGATGACATCATCATTGGATGTTTGAGAAAAGCTGTTGGGAGGCCTGAATGAAATGGATAGATAGCCATGTACAACTGTCAAGATATTAAAGATCTGTATGTTACCAAACTGATGTGTGTGCAAAGTGTAGCATTTGTTGTTGTGTTCCCAATGTCCAGGTATACCTTAAATAGACAGCTTTGCAAACTATATGCAAACAGCTCTCCACATTACTACATGTATTGGAAAATGTGAGCGTGTATTGTCAGTATAAATATGTCCATGGTATAAAATAAAGCATTTTTATTTATTTATGTAGTTTAGTTGATATATTTGTGAACAAGCACTGAGACACCAAGTTTCAAGTGCATGGGTGCAAGTCACAGATGGCTACAGTGTAAATATGTGTTCTTTCCTTAAAATGTGCCTTCCCTTTCTTTGTGTTTTTACATGTACTTTCATGGGATGAAGGCTAAATGGACAGTAAATATAAGTAATACACATGCTATTGTGAACTTTCTATAACACACAGCCAAGCAGCTGGTCTGTGTGATGAATGGCTAAGTGTTTGCACATGAGAAATACATATTCTACTGCTTTTCCTGTTTGTGCATAGTTAGAAAGTGAGCAAATGTGAGAGCATTGTTGATAAAATTATGAGAGTTCTGAGTACTGAGTGCATGAAACACACTTGCTGGTTAGCTGATTCTGTGGTAGGAAGTGTAAATGAATTGACAGATTTCTTCTGGAGCCCAGATGATGCAGGGTTTGAATCCAGGTGTATGTAATAGCTTTAAATAAGTATTTATAATGCAATAAAATAATTATTTATTCTATATTCACTGTGTGTTACATTAGAGCAGCATGTTTAAGTGGCATTAAGCAGATGTCCAAAATGTGAACATTCAGTGAAAATCTCTACATTTTAGCTGTGAGGCCTATTAGTTGATAGAGAACAGATGTATTCATATAAGTCAATGCTGTCACATCTTGGGTGTCCATATTGTGCATATCTATGTCTGCCCACAACCACAGCAGCTGCTGGATCCCCCTCTGACTCCTCACCTGCATGTGGCTGCGATGACCTTACCAGTGCTGATGGGATATGTGACCCTTCCCCTTGTAGTTCTTGCTGAAGCTGTTTTCACAGGATAATGTTGGGGAGCATGGCATATAAATATTTCAGCACATGTATGGGGATTGTACTTAGGGCTCCTGCAGATGTATCTAGCTACAGGAACCATACCTTCAGCAGCCAGAACACATGCTATATGATATTTCCTGTTTGAGTGTGTGCCTCATTAAAGTGTTCTGTTGGTGTCTGTGCATTTCTGATGGGTGTCATCAGCCATGATTCCAGTGCATAATCTGCATCACTCAGTAAATGACCATGTGGGATATCTCCCTATTAAACATCTCATACAGTTGACAGTTGTGCCAAGTAGGTGAGTCATGGTAACTGCTTGGGTTGCCAGGACACACATTCAAGATTATTCCCTTAGCATTACACATGACCTGGCAGTTAATAAAGTGATAGCCCTTTTCTATTTATTTACACCCTTCCCTGATCTCCAGGTGGTGCTTTGATTTCTAAATGTGTACATTCTATGGCACCAAGGACTTCAGGGTAGTGTGGTACAGGGGAGAACTCCTGATAGTTCTGCCTCTGTCTTCAGGTGTACAGTGAAAATATATGTACTTACTGGCATGTCAGAGTATAGCATTCAAGAACTGATGAAGGCTCCTGGATGCTGATGCCTGTGACACCCCCAGCATGTTCCCTGTTGGTTTCTGGAAGGTTCTATTTCTAATAGCTACAATTCTAAGTACTACACATACCTTAGTCTCCAATGGGATTGGTGCCCCTTGGTTTGCCCTTGCTCTGAGTTGAGGATGATAAAGGTTGCAAAGTTCATTTACTGTGTCTATCTACCCTGTAGCACTCTACAATTTCCACATCAAGCAGATTATGAAAAGTTAAATGGGATCCAAAAACCCTTCTCCTTCTGACCCTGGTCTATTAGGAGCAGCAGCAATGTAGACACGGGCCTGCTGCACATACATATGAAGAAGAGAAGCAGCAGCCCCAACATTCTTTCTGTGTAACCTAGCTTCCATGGCTGTATTCAAATAGGTTTTGGAATTCACAGGCAAAACAAGCATAGAGTCTATATGGTTGCTTTATAGCTTTTTGAATAGCTCCTCCATCTTAGATTGGTTGAGTGGCATGCAATTCAGCTGCATATGCTGTAATTAGCATTCTACAATGTTTACCATGTATCCCTGGTTGTATATGGCAAGTAGAACTGCTTACTGAATACAAAACCGCAGGCTATCTTTTGTGCATTGCACGACCCATGTAGGGTTTATTGAATCTGCACCTCTATCTTTCTCCTTTCTTGTAAATTTGGAGAAAAAAAATCTGATTCATTCACAGTGCTCATAACTACATGATCTGAACACTTGTGTTTTATCATATGCCATGGCTCCAAGTATAGTTTTAGAGAAAGTTATCTCCCTTAGTATGAAGGGAGTAAATATCTTCTATGCCGGTATTTTTTTATTATTAATCATTAGACTGCAATGCCTTATATAAAGGAGAATTTCTACTATATTGCCCATTCTGTTGGTAACTGCAAAATACTTTAACCAAATATTGTTTTTAATAACACTGTATATTTTTTGTGTTATTAATTTTTTGTATTTTACTATATGCTTTTTCCTTGAAATACTGTATCATGAGCCAAAGTCATTGTTGAAAGGGTCTTGATGACCGGTGTGCTTATGAGGTTTAAAACAAAATAAACAAATAGGTAAGTAAATTTGGCTTGCCCAGTGATATATATTTACACCTTAAATGTAACCAACTGTATGGGAGCAGACTATTTTAATATGCAAAAATCAGGGAGTACACCAGACATTTAAATATCCTTTATACAAGGATATAAAAACCATTGTTGTCATTTAGTGTGACAAGAAACCAGTTACTATTTCTTAAGGTAAAGTGATGGTGTTCCCCTTAGTAAAAGAGTGAAATGAAGTAGAAAGGTTTGTTGACTAATATCTGTTAAGTGCTTGAAAATGATTTGCTTAAATGTTTATATGGCTAGGCATCCTATGGTCCCACTGATTACTTGTCTAATGTGTCCCTATGTTCCTGAATTGGCAAACAATAATAAGAGGGATAGCAAACTGCAGCACATTATTGTATGTTTTCATGTATTTATTTATTTTGAAAATGCCACACTTCTCTGCTTTACAATTACATCTGTCCACAGTACTGCAAGTCCATCATTAGGTCTACTGGTCCATCCAGTTGCATAACCAGACTTCACCCATTTTTGATGACTGGGGCCAAACTGTAACCTAAAGTTATCCTGGGTGGTGCTGTCCAACATCTTCTCACGGGAAGGCTGGTTCTTTTTATGGCCTACCTTGGTTTCCCCATTCACTGCTGGTTGCATGATCCCACATGCAATAGGAAAGGGTGATGTCGCATCTTGTTTCTGTGGACACTCAGACACATTCCCACAATTATCCCCCCTTAAAATACACCCTGCCTTGCTCAATCCCCAGCCACTGCCAGGGATATCACAGGGAATGCACATGCAACCACCCTCCATCCACAGGATGGACATACTACCATCCATCCCTGCTGCTTTGTCAGTTGCTCAAGCTGCTGATCAAACTGAGGTCAGCTGGGTTGTAGTTAGGGCCTTATCTATCTACACTATCAGAATGGCCTATACTGCAGCATACTCTGCAGGTCACATTTTACTGATGAGATCTTGCTTCTCTGGACAGCAGTATGTTAATACAGTTGTTATATTCTCCTTCTGTTGTCCTCCACTCTCTATATAACCCTTCAGCCTCCTTCCTAGATTGATCGATTTATTATTCAGATGAGGCATGTGTGAGAAGAGTCACAAATATCAGGCTTTCTTCCCATTGGGAATCAGGAGATTATCCTTTTGCTCCTAACTCCATCTCATCTGGCTAGTAGGCTTGGTGCTGCCATTTGCTATACTGAACTTTCACAGTGTTACTGTTTGTGAAAAGCACAACATCCCTTGCTACAGGGCAATGCTCTCCTTATTTATCAAAGCCACTCATGTCCTGCTTTTTGGATTGAGCAGACAATTGTGATCTCATCAGCAGGTGATACTCATGCAGTGGGATCTGTAACAAATTGTCTGCTAGCATCAGCTATTCACCATTATCCAATTGTGTCCATCAGGGTCTATACTGCTAATAAAACTCACTTCATCTGGCCTGTTGTCAGAGCTTTCTCTGTGTCTGATACAGAGCTGGCAATGAGCTTTTGAAGTGATGAAATACTAATGTAATAAACTATTTAGTGTGCAAGTCAGTTGTAAGATATGAATCATGCCTTGCCTCCATAGCAAAACAAAAAATGATCTCCAGTAACATAACAATTCACTATCACATCAGCTACATACAAGCAGCACAGTACAACTTTTAGCAAAAAATGAAAATAGGAAAACAACAAAAGTATCCACAACTTCTTTAGCATTCTCAAGAACAGCCTTTTTTGTGTAATCAGTGTTTCTACCAAAAATATATTATAAAATGTCAAAACAGTATAGAAAAATATTCCTACAATCTTAATTATTTGCATATATGAAATCCTTGTAACAACCCCATAAACTTATGCTCATAAATATATACATTTCAGCACTTCTAGAGGACCCGTATTCCTGTATGTAAAGATAATGATCAATATTATGTAAGCATTTCTGAACCATGTTTTCTGAAAAGTGAAATGAGGAGAACAGGTGTCATACACTCCAGGTAGCCAAAAGGTAAGATTACCTAATGAAGGCAGGTCGCATCTTAAAGTGAATGAGGCTGCAACAGTTAGTGATTTCCATATCTTACTGATGCTAACACAGGACCATATCATATACACATAGTCTTCCTCTAAGGATCCCCCGTCTCCATTATTTGGAAGTGGATAGATTTCTCTCCCTTAGGGTACATGGTGTAGTTTGCCAACAATAAATAATTTTAAATGCAGCAAAATCCAGCACTGAACTGGATAATTGATTAATCAAAGTGAGAACCAAAGGCTAGTTATCATCTCACAGGTGACATTTAACAGTGCACTCCATTTATTTGTGATGGGATGTAGACAGCCATAATGTTTCTTATTAAAACATTTGTAACATAGAGCTTGACATCCCCTGGTGCTTATCCCTACTGGAAATACATTTTTTGATTTAATGATTCTTAAAAAGTGGCAGCTTACTTAAGAAATTTAAATTAGGCTGCTTATCTTAGAAATCTTAGTTGTAGGTATTGCCAGAACTATGTTGGGAAATTAGGTCTAAATTGTATAAAAGAATGAAGAGTGCTGCTAGTTCGGGTCATGTAATCCAGCCAGTAGCTAAGACCTTTGTTTTTTACTACAAGACACCAAGTGGATAGGTTTCTTGTCAATAACATCATTCACACGTATTTATCCTTTGTTGACTAGGGTAGTCCCACTAGGCTAGTAGCCTTTTTTTAGGGAGACACAAGGTAATATCAATACTACTAGGGGATATTTGGCCAGGGCATCAGGGAACTTCCTGTACTCTTCATTGTTGTAAGTGGGAGCCATTTTGAAGGAACACTTCCTGTTTCTGCAGAGGCAGCCTGGAGAAACAGGGAGGCACATGATGGAGTAGTGACAGAAATGAAAGAGAAAGACCAGAGAATGTGTACAAGATTCAACGGAAATATTTCAAAGAAACCTGATGGAGATGAGTCAGCAAATGACAGATACAAACCTCCAGTTGGGTTGGTTGCAGGATGATTTACTCAAAGAAATGGTGGTACAGTGTGAGCCAGAAAATGAAGGAGATGTTTCCTAGGGGAAACTTATGGATAAAATACAAAAGGAGGATGTGGTGATAATCCTGAGGAATAGTGGTGAGATGGAAAAGAAAACATAAGCAGAGAAAGTAAAAGAAGGCAAAAGTGGAGTAGCAGAAAAGAAGGCAGATGAAAATAAAAAACAGAAGTATGTGATAAGGATTAAAAGAAAAGAAGATTAAGAATTGGACAGGTATGAAGTGTGGGACAAAAGCATATGAGGTAAGGACATATATTCTATTAACAAAGAGACATTTTGTGACATTATATTTGAGAATCTTTTTTATATTCACCATTAAAAAAACAAAGACTATAACCCTTGAAATCTTTCTGTGATAAAAACATTTAATAGGAAAAGAAAAAGAAAATTCATGTACAATTTTGAACAGAAGTAGAAAGAAAGACTTGGAAATGGCATTTAAATGTTTTATGTAAAGAAGTACTGGGCATTTCAAAAGTTTATGACAAAAGGAGTTCATGGACTGGTGGCTGGAATGTTAACACTGTAAAAATATAAAGAGAAAAAATTATACATATACCAAGCATGACAAATGTGGAGGAGAACAGAGATATTGTAACATACTGGGGATAACCCAAAATATTTTTTTTGTGGAAAAGAAAGACATTTAATAAGTTACTGTGAGAAGAGAAAATATTATATTTGTGGGGAACTGGGACATGATGCAAACAATGTGAACTGAAATGTTAGAAATTTAACAAAGCTGGGCATTTGTGGATGGATTGCAAAAATAAAAGTAACAACAAGAAAATAGAAAAAGAAACAGAAAAATGAACATGAGAAAAAAATTAGAAGTAATAGAAATAGAAGAAAAATTAGATGTTTTTTATACAATTCTATTACTATTTTATTGTATAATTTGCATGCATTTTATTTTTGAAATTCTTGAAAACTGTTATTTTTTGTAAATCTTGAAAGCTGTTATTTTGAAAAGTGTTAATCTTTGTTATATGTACAACCTAGAGCTTGTCTCCCCGGGCATCCTCCAAAAATGGGCTTTCACTGGCGCAGTGGACTTTACCGGTAACCAAATGCCTATAAATAAATAATAAATAAATAAATGAGGTAACAAATAATAAAGAGGAAGTAAAAGAATATTCTGAAATAAGTGAGGAACACATAAACTGGAAGGTAGTAAAAGGAAAAAAAATTCTATTGATAAACAGGGTAAAATACAGAAAAGGAAAATTTAAAGCAATACACAGGAAAGAAAAAAAAGAAAGGAAATGGATGAAAAAGAATATCGACAGCTAAAGACTGGGGCTTGGTACAATGGTTAAGGTGTTTGACTCACAAATGTAAAGTACAGTTTTTGTTTCACACATTTGGGAAGGAAATTGCTTAGGCTTAGAATGACCTGTTAACCAAACTAGCCAAGTAATTAGCTATGAATGTATGAAACCATGAATCAATGAAAATTTGAAACTTTTAGAGGGCTTCCTGTAAATGTGAATAGTATTAAGAATATAGTAAGAAGAATATGAATCTTGAAGTGGTGTAATAGATGTGATTATATTTGAAGACACAAGATTTTTAACAAATGAAGAAAGATTATTTCACACTCCTCAAAACAGAGGTGGAATCCTTCAAAGCCCCCAGGCCTATGGAAAATATGGCCCAGACCGCAGAATCCTTTATAAACGCATTCTATAAACACATTGACGAGGGGAAGGTGGTCCACACAGCCTACCTGGACCTCGCAAAAGCCTTCAATACAATACCCCACTCAGGCATTATAGATAAGCTCATCAGCTTAAATATAAACCCATATGTCACTGGATGGGTTGCAAACTGGCTCAAGGACAAAACCCAAATGGTTAGAATTGCTGGAGCCATGTCAGACTCCAAACCAGTTACAAGTGGCGTCCCACAAGGCTCAGTCCTGGGACCTCTCTTGTTCGGAATATATTTCTCGGAGGTACAGGCCAACATGGAAGGACTGTGGCTGACCAAGTTCGCAGATGACTGCAAACTGGGTGCCATAATTGACTCTCCAGCCGACACAAGCATCCTCCAAAAGGGTCTCATAGAAACAGACAACTGGTGCCAGAGCCATGGCCTCAAGCTAAACGTCAAAAAGTGTATAGTCATCCCTTTTGGCAAAAACAAAGTGCCCACAAATTACCACATAGGTGGTAACCCATTAAATACAGAAGAAGTAATTAGGGAACTGGGGACCCAAGTTGATAGCAATCTCTCATTTGACAACCACGTGGCCAAAGTGGTTAGAAAAACATTTTATGTAGCCCACCTAATCTTGAAGGGATTCACATCTAGATCAGGGGAGGTCATCGTGCCTCTTTACTCATCCCTCATCAGGCCCATAATTGAGTACAATGCCCCTTTTGGGATGTACCTTACCAGACACCTGCAGCAACTGGAAAGACCCCAAAAGTACCTCACCAAGAGGATCAAAGGGCTCAAACAGATGCCATATGCAGCCCGGTTAAAGAAACTCCAGCTCTACTCAGTGGCATACCACCTGTTCAGAGGCGATCTGTGCCTGACGTATAAAGCCATGTCCAATCCGGAATTAATGGACATGCTGCACCTCAGAAAATCCAAATCCCATCGAGCTACACACTCGAGAGACTTGAACCTCAGCACTGAAATAAATAGGACATGCTGGAGGGACAGATTCATAACCCAGAGGCTCCCTTCACTCTGGAATAAAATCCCAGTCCAGGTTAGGCAGAGTCCCTCATTGACTCTCTACAAGAGGAATCTTGATGAGTGGATGGGAGACAGTAGGTTTACCCCGGGTATCACTTCTGTGTCACTGTTAGACAGAGGCACAGTATACTAACCTCGAAAAAGGGCATAGCAAAATTAATTTAAAATGGGTGGCGAAAGCCAAACACACTCTGGCTAGGCTTATAAATGCCCTAGGACAGATAGCCTAGTATGAACCTATGAACCTATGAACAAACAGAGAAACTGTGGGAGGAAAGATAGTATGGAATTTGGGAAATGAAAGGTGTTCTGGAATTGCTGTGTTCTTTAGAAATACAGTAAAGATATTAGATGTAATCTTAACAAACCTGCAAAGATTAACCATTGAAGATTTCAAATGGAAAGAACAAGTATATATAATTATATAATTATAAGCTTATACTAACTGTAAAGAAAGAGCAATCATATTTCATCAGCTTTTAGACTATGTAGTAATAAATATGAATATTATAATAACAGGAGACTTTAACTGTGATTTTAGAAGAAACATTATAGGTTCATAGGTTCATAGGATGATACTAGGCTATTGGCCCGGAGGCCCTTATAAGCCTAGCCAAGAATTTTGCCCATTTTCCCTCAAAATCGGCACCTGTTTCCCCTGTCCAGTACGGACACAGGAGGGATCCCAGGGGTATATTTTCTGTTTCCCATCCAGTCACCCAGGTTTCTATTAAAGAGGGCTAGAGAGGTACTCTGCTTGACATGGAAAGGGAGTCTTAAATAAGAAAAATGTTAGAAGTTATAAGATGTGGCAACTTGAAACTTTGGCACAAAAGTTTGTGGACTTACAAAAGTGCAATGCATAGAAATGAAATAGATTATTTTATAGTATCAGAAGGTTTAGTTGTAGGAGAAGGGGAGGTAGTTGAAACATGATTTTTTGATCATCTTGCAACATGGCTAGAGATAAGAAAAAACAAGGATTATATAAATTTGGGCAAAGGAATAAAGTGAATAAATGAGAAAGCATGAAATGAAGAAGGAACAAGATTAGTAATGCAGTTATGGAAAGATCATATTAGCATGAGAACATTTTATAAAAATTAGTCTGAATGGAGGATAATATTTAAGAAAAATATTAAAAAATGTTTTTTACACTGGCAATATGAGGTGAGAAAAATAAAGAAAGAAAAATATAAAAGAACATATAACAATGCATTGGGGGATTTAGAACATAATGATAGAAAGTACTTTGACAACTATAAAGAATTACATGAAAGAAATCAAGAAAAATACAAGAACTGTTATATAAGCAAAGATATTTTTACAAAAAAAAGAGAAGTATTGAGTTTCTTAAGCAGATTAGTAAAGGAAGATGTTAGTGTAATGAGTAAAATAAAAGAATGTAATAAGAGAAACTAAAAGATCTCAGGAAAAGATTATGAATACTGTGGTACAATATATGCAAGAAATGTTTAAAGAAAAAAGAGATGGTAGTGAAAAAAACATGGAAAGTAAAACGTTAACAGAAAAAGGAAAAAAGAGATTTCTTTAAAAGAGCTAAAGTATTATGACAAATAAATATAGATTTGGCTGCAGACCCAAATGGAATAGGGAATGAAATGTATAAAAATTTAAGGGATTGGCAAATATGAAATGTATAAAAATTTAAGGGATTGGCAAATATATATATATATATATATATATATACACATATATATATATCTATATATATATATATATACACACACACACACACACACACACACACACACACACACATATATATATATATATATATATATATATATATACATATACACACACACACACACACACACACACACACACACACACACACACACACACACACACACACACACACACACACACACATCCTGCCTGTACTCTCCTCTTCACCTCTCTTACACACTCACCGTTACTCTGAACTATTGACCCCAAGTATTTAAACTCATCCATCTTCGCCACCATATGAATATTCCAAAACATCTTGTCTATCTAGTATTCTGCATTTTGTTTTTAACCACAAGTCATTTTGAGCCAACTTAAGTAGTACCTAACCTCTAATTACAAGATTAGCCAGCTGGACTGTGGTAATGTTCTACAAGATTAACAAACTGAACTGTGGTAATGTTCAAGCTTGAATCAGGTGAGTAAGAAATGATATTGCTGTATGCATCTGAGAGACAAGAAGTCCTAAGTCCCCATCATATGTTGATATTTATAATATCATCCTAGCAATCTTTGTGGATGTGATTTTTATAGAAAAGGAGCAAGAATTTGCTACATTTTATGGGGTAGGTAACTCTGCAGAGTCAGGATCGGTGACTTGCCAAAAATAAATAAATAAATAAAATAAAACAATAATACATATTTTAAAAACAAAGCATCTTGAATGCTGACAACTTGGCAAATAATTACCCTTTCAGTTCACTAGAAATAGAAACAGTTTAAAATTCAGGTCTGGTGCAGAGTCTTGTTCATATATGTTATGTGGTATGAGATCAGAAGATAATCTAAAGTGTTGTTAGCAAATATATATTTATAGTTATCATCTAGTGGGGAAAAGGTAGACTTTCTACAATTGAGTGTCAGCCCTGAAAGCTTACAACTATTTAAAAATATTCTGAGATATTACTTAATATTAATTCATTATTGGTAGGACAGAGAGCAACAAAATTCCATCTTTCACAAACCAAGCAGAACTTAGAGATTAGGGTTACAAAACTGGACTGTCCCACAACATATTGTACTATCTCAAAAGGCAAAGAATTTCCCAATAACAAATGTAAAAAAATATGGGGGCAGAGAAGTACCCAATCTGTAACTTCATTTCAACAGAAATTGGAATGATGAAAAACCACTTGTAATAACGTGTGCTAAAAGTCCCTATAGATTAGTTTACATTAGCTATGAAAGGGGCCTTTGATAACATATGCATCTGTGGCAACCCATAAAAGGGACCTTTTCAGGCAATCCAGACTTTTCTGTGTTTCTGTAAACAGTGCAGCCATTGTTTGACTGGTAATTCTGGAACATATTAAAAGGCAAATTCAGTAAATTTGGACCCGCTTGCCTCTCCTTCAGAAATCCTTGCAGTGATATTGAACCATAAAACACTGATTAATCTGGAGGCAGTCAAACTATGCACTTACTCTATGAATCCAAAAAATCAAAGGAAAATAGCTAACAGGATACAAAGAATGATAAAGGCAAATCAGATAAAATAGACAAAGAAAAGTATCAGACTTAGAAGGAATTCTAGAAGCCTTTAGAGTGTATTTTAATAAATGCAATAGTCAAGAAAATAAAGTAAAATCAAGTGAAACACTTAGAAAATTCCTAAAGCAAAATATAAGACTAAGACTATCAGATGAAAATATAAGACTAAGACTATCAGATGAACACAGAAAAATAATACATAAAGATATAACCATGACAGAAATGAAAGCACAAATTAAGATACTAAAATTAAACACAGCCCCAGGTAATGATAATATTACACCAGAGATGTTTAAACTACTATGTAATAATGTATTAAATCTATTACTAGGAGTGTTCACATCAGTTAAAGAAGGTAAAAGATGCCCTCCTTCTTGGAAATACACTCAAGTATCACCAATTTTGAAACAATATAAAAAACCTGATGAGTATACTTCATACAGACCCATAGGTTTATTAAATATAGATTATAAAATATTTATGACAGTTTATGCAAACAGAATAAAACAAATATTGCCATCATTGATAAAGAATGATCAAACTGGATTCATTAATAACAGAAATACATATGACAATTTAAAGAGAATTTGTCCCTTATTGATTTCATAAACAAAACAAAAAATAAAATGGATGTCATTTGCTTAGATATTAACAGTGCATTCAATTCCGTGAATTGGGATTACCTTTGGCTTGCATTGGTGGAGTATGGATTTTCAAAAAAATTTACCTCACTAATAAGGTCTATTTATGATAAATCTTCAGCTTACATAAAATTAGGATCCTGTTTGTCAGAGCCTATTACCATTACAAAAGGAACAAAACAGGGTTGTCCACTTTATCCTTTGTTATTCACATTAGTAATAAAACCATTAGCAAATTTCATACGTGCAAACCCAAACATTCAAGGAATTCAACTACTGACCGCGAGTTAAGATTCGACTATTTGCAGATGACATTTTATTGACTTTAAAAGAAGATAATAACACACTAAAAGAACTATGGAAAGCAACAAAACAGTTTTAAAAGATGTCTGGACTATCATTTAATGAAAATAAAACTAATGTTACTAATAAATATGAAAAAGACGCATTAAAAAATATCATAAATATCAATCTAGAAATGATACAATCAAATACTTAGAAGTTAAAATTACAAATGACATAGATGCAACAGTGCAACTAAACTATGAAGAGATTTTGGATAATATCAAAGAAATACAAAAATGGAATAAGCTATTTTTTACAATGGAAAAAAATATATAATTAAAATGATTATATTCTCGAAAATTCTGTATTTTATGCAAGTTTGTTTGCTACCTCCACCTAAATCATATTTAAAACAATTTGAAGGGTTAATAAAGAAATTCTAATGATACCCTAAAAAACCTAGAGTTGCCCTAAGACATCATTTTGACAAATGGGAAGAAGTTGGAATAGGCTTACCAGATTTAGAAGGATATATACAATCATCAGCTTTAAAACAGTTTCTCTATGGTTAAACAAAGAATATACTTCCAAATGGTAACTAGTACATGAAAAAATGTGGTTAAAATCCATTCATGCTACAATAAATAAACATATGGAAATAGTACTGAATAGCTTACTTTGGTTATTGAAGGAATATATGGGAATAGGGAAACACAAAAATATAAACTCTAAATTCATTATCAATACCCTAAAGTGTTTTTATGCACTTTGTAAACAAAAATCTGAATATAAAAGCATGATCTTTTTTCATATTCTCAATAGCATATACACAAAATAACATTATAACTCAGGACTCAGTAGCAGTTAAAACACTTAGTAAGAATGGTCTAATTTACTGGCATCAGTTGATAAACACTAATAAAGTGCTAAAGATAGAGCAAATTATTAGTGGGTTCAACCTTGAAAATAACATGTGGTTAACACTGCAGGGATTAAGACAAACAGTTTTAAATCAACAGGCAATAATGCTGAAGTATGTTAGGGAAAAGGTGTCTAAGTTCATAGAGCAGTTAATAACTCTGATGGAATTTCCCACAAATGGGAAAGGAATTTTATCAGTATTGTACAAATTAGGTAAAGAAACAAGAGTTAATAATAAACAAAATATATGGAAATACTATGAAACAGTTAATGATAAAATGCCAGATGATAAAGATAAATGAATTCTTATATCTTCAAAACTAACATCTTTATCACTATATTGGCAGTTTTTCACATGGCAATTTATACATAGAACATACTTAACATCACACAAATTAGAAGTCATCATCATCTTCTTTCAGCTGTTCCTGTTAGGGGTCACCACTGCGGATCACCTGTTTCCATTTCTTCCTGTCCTCTGCATCTTGCTCTGTCACACCAACCACCTGCATGTCCTCTCTCACCACATCCATAAACCTTATCTTAGGCCTTCTTCTTTTCCTGTTACCTGGTAGCTTCATCCTTAGCATCTCTTTCCCAATATACTCAGCATCCCTCCTCAGCACATGTCCAAACCACCGTAATCTTGCCTCTCTGGCTTTGTCTCCAAACCTTCCAACCTGGGCTGACCCTCTAATATACTTATTCCTAATCCTGTCCACCCTCGTCACACCCAGTGCAAATCTTAACATCTTTAACTCAGCCACATCCAGCTCAAACTCCTGCCTTTTTGTCAATGCCACTGTCTCCAACCCATATAACATAGATGGTCTCACTACCCTCTTGTAGACCTTCCCTTTTACTCTTACAGGTACTCGTCTGTCACAAATCACTCATGAAACTCTTCTCCACTCACTCCATCCTGCCTGTACTCTCCTCTTCACCTCTCTTACACACTCACTGTTACTCTGAACTATTGACCCCAAGTATTTAAACTCATCCATCTTCGCCACCTATACTCCTTGCATCCTCACCATTCCTCTATCCTCCCTCTCATTCACACACATATAGTCTGTCTTAGTCCTGCTGACCTTCATTCCTCTTCTCTCTAGAGCATATTTCCATCTTTCCAGGGTCTCCTCCACCTGTTCTCTACTCTCACTACAGATCACAATGTCATCTGCAAACATCATAGTCCATGGGGACTCCTGTCTGATCTCGTCTGTCAATCTGTCCATCACCATTGCAAATAAGAAAGGGCTCAGAGCTGATCCTTGATGTAACCCCACCTCCACATTAAACGCATCCATCACTCCCACCGCAGACCTCACCGCTGTCACACTACCCTCGTACATATCCTGTACCACTCTTACATACTTCTCTTACACTCCTGACTTCCTCATACAGTACCACAGTTCCTCTCTAGGCATCCTATCATATGCTTTCTCTAAGTCTACAAAAACACAATGCAACTCCTTCTGACCTTTTCTGTACTTCTCCATCAACACTCTCAGAGCAAACATCACATCTGTAGTGCTCTTTCCCAGCATGAAACCATGGTGCTGATCACTAATCATCACGTCCCTTCTTAACCTAGCTTCCACTACTCTTTCCCATAACTTCATGATGTGACTGATCAATTTAATCCCTCTGTAGTTACTACAGCTCTGCACATCACCCTTATTCTTAAAAATCGGTACCAAAACACTTTTTCTCCATTCCTCAGGCATCCTCTCACTTTCCAAGATTTCATTAAACAATCTGGTTAAAAACTCCACTGCCATTTCACCTAAACACCTCCATGCTTCCAAAGGTATGTCATCTGGGCCAACAGCCTTTCCATTCTTCATTCTCTTCATAGCTATCCTTACTTACTCCTTGCTAATCCATTGTACTTCATGATTCACTATCCCTACATCATCCAACCTTCTCTCCCTCTCATTCTCTTCATTCATCAACCCCTCAAAGTACTCTTTCCATCTCCGCAACACACTCTCCTCGCTTGTGAGTATGTTTCCCTCATTATCCTTTATCACCTTTACCTGCTGCACATCTTTCCTAGCTCGGTCCCTCTGTCTAGCCAATCGGTACAGGTCCTTTTCTCCCTCCTTAGTGTCCAACCCTTCATACAACTCTTCATATGCCTTATCCTTAGCCTTCGCCACCTCTTTCTTTGCCATGCAGCTCATCTCCTTATACTCCTGTCTACTTTCTTCATCTCTCTGACAATCCCACTTCTTCTTTGCCAACCTTTTTGTCTGTATACTTTCCTGTATTTCGTCATTCCACCACCATGTCTCCTTGTCGTCCTTCCTCTGTCCAGATGTGATACCAAGCACCTTTCTAGCCATCTCCCTTACTAGCTCTGCTGTAGTTACCCAGCTATTTGTTAACTCTTCACTGCCACCCAGTGCCTGTCTTAACTCATCCCTGAACTCCACCTCACAATTACCCTTTTTCAATTTCCACCATTTGATCCTTGGTGCTGCCCTCACACTCCTCCTCCTCTTCTTGATCACCAATGTCATCCTACAAACCACCATCCTATGCTGCCTAACTACACTTTCTCTGGTCACCACTTTACAGTCTCCAGTCTCCTTCAAACTGGCCCTCCTACATAAGATATAATCCACCTGTGTACATCTTCCTCCACTCTTCTATGTTACCCTATGCTCCTCCCTCTTGTTAAAATACGTATTCACCACAGCCATGTCCATCCTTTTCACAAAATCCACTACCATCTGACCTTCTGCATTCCTTTGTTTAACACCATACCTACCCATCACTTCCTCATCCCCTCTGTTACCTTCACCAACATGCCCATTGAAATCTGCTCCAATCACCACTTTCTCATCCTTGAGTACAGTCATCACCATTTCATCCAATTCACTCCAAAATTTTTCTTTCTCATCCATTGCACACCCAACTTGTGGAGCGTATGCACTAACAACATTCATCATTACACCATCAATTTCCAGCTTCATAAACATCACTCTATCCGACACTCTTTTCACCTCCAAAACACTCTTTGCATACTGTTCCTTCAGAATGACTCCTATGCCATTTCTCCTCCCATCCACACCATGATAAAACAATTTGAACCCACCTCCGATACACCTAGCCTTACTCCCCTTCCATCTGGTCTCTTCACACACAATATAACAACCTTCCTTCTGTCCATCATATCAGCTAGGTCTCTCCCTATACCAGTCATACTGCCAACATTCAAAGTTCCGACACTCACTACCACAGTCCTAGCCTTTCTCCTCTCTTCCTGCCTTCAGCCATGCCTTCCGCCTCTTCTCCTCCTTCAGCCAACAGTAGCCCAATTTCCTCCAGCACCCTGTTGGCTAACAGTACTGGTGGCGGTCGTTGTTAACCCGGGCCTCGACCGATCCAGTATGGAAATATTTACTGGTGTCTGCATGAAATGATTTGGCGAAGTTTTACACCGGATGCCCTTCCTGAGGTAACCCTCCCCATTTATCCGGGCTTGGGACCGGCACAAAGAAATGCACTAGCTTGTGCATCCACCACACAAATTAGAAGTAATATATAATAAAGAAAATGGATTCTGGAGGTGTAAATCACAGTCAATAGCCAATTGGTAAAGTACAGTTGTGTACACTTACCATAAATGTAGATGTTCAAGTGTATTCACTGTTGCAGTCATTGCATTTGGGTAATCTGCTGGCAGGTTGCCCTCAGTCAGCCTGATTAACAAAGTCTTGGGTCCTGCATCAGTTGCTGTCTCTTCTTCGATGACGTCAGGTCATCAGGGGGATAAAACATGCAGCCAATGCCATTACATCATTTTTTTCTTGCCCCAGATGTCAGGTGCCCCCCAAATGGGGAGCAAAATATATAAATATATACACACACACATATATATATATATATATATGAATAAAAAACACAAAACATATACCTCCAAACAAAAGCAAATACACCAAAAGGACTTTTAAAGATAGTAACAGAAATGAGAGGTATAGTTAGAGAAAAACAGGGGGCTGGAGGGAGGGTAACCAGGACTGCAAGAGTGAATACACTCGAACATCTACATTTATGGTAAGTGTACACAACTGTACTATGTTCTTCATGTTTCACTGTTGCAGTCATCACATTTGGGTAGAATCCCAAAGCTATGGTTGGGAGGATGGATTTATACAGCATTAGGAGCAGCTATAAGGCCCTGCAGGACAGCAGTGGCAAAGCCTGCTCTGGATTTAGAGAAGAAATGGTAATGTTTGGTGAACGTATGAACTGAGCTCCAGGTAGCAGCTTTTAGAATGTCTCTGGTAGGAACCTCTCTGAGAAAGGCTGCAGAAGTAGATGTGGCCCTGGTGGAATGAGATCTGATCCCCTTGTGGACAGGTTTGCCATGGTGCATATAGCAGAAATTAATACAATGGCTTATCCATTTGGAAATAGTCTGCTTTTAAATAGCCTTTCCCTCTGCCCCCTGCAGCAAATGCCACCAGTAATTTTTCAGATTTTCTTAGAGATTTAGTCCTGTTTAAGTAGAATCTTACTTGTCTGTGTACATCCAATGAATGCAGAATCCACTGACCCTTGTTCTGTGGATTTGGGAAGAAAGCTGGCAGATGAATGGTCTGATTAAGGGCCACACTAGATACCACTTTAGGCATAAAGGAGGGATTGGTCCTGAGAGCCACCCTGGTCAGGGTAAAAAATAATGAAAGGCTCCACTGCCATAAGAGTCTGTAGTTCTGAAATCCTTCTAGCTGAAGTAACTGCTAAAAGAAAAGCTGTTTTCCTAGAGAGAAATTTTAGGTCTGCAGTAGCAGCTGGCTCAAAAGAAGGTAGAGTGAGTTTTTCCAAAACAAAATTGAGATCACATGCAGGAGTTGGTGCTCTTCTGGGAGGTCTTAAATTTTTGGCCCCTCTGAGGTACTGCTTTAGCAGAGGATGAGAAAAGAGGGGAAGCTCTGTGTTGTAATGAGCTGAAATGGCAGAGACATGGATTTTTATGGACGACAAAGACAGGCACTTGTGAAGCATCTTAGTTAAGTATTGCAGAATCTGAGGAATATTGGGCATTGCTGTGCTTATTACTTGTGTTTGGTTCCAGGCAGAGAATCTTTTCCATTTGTCAGCATAAGATTTTCTAGTACTAGGCCTTCTAACCTCCAAAATGTCATCCATCACAGGTTTGTTGAGAGATGTAACTGGCGAAATTAGTTGATTAGCCATGCTGCAAGAATCAAAGTTTGGAGCTGAGTGTGCAGAATTTGATAGTTCTGCTGAGACAGTAGGTAAGGTGTCTGAGGCAGGCACTATGGTGGAAGGTGCGACATATTGCGCAGTTGTGGGTACCAGTCCTGGCGAGGCCAGTCCAGAGCAATCAGAATAATTTTTGGTTTTTCATGTCTGACTTTTAGTAAGACCTTGGAGAGCAGAGGGTGAAAGGCATAGACTGATAGGTTTTTCTAGCTGAAGGATAGAGCATCTACTCTCCATGCTTTTTTTGTGATGAATTCTTGTGCAGAATATGTCCAACTGATAGTTTTGGGGTGAAGCAGAAAGATCTATGTCTGGGCTCCCCCATTTGCGTGTCAACATGCTGAAGATTTGTGGATCCAGTTTCCATTCTTGTGGGTTCATAAGATTTCTGCTTAGTTCGTCTGTCAGAGTATTTTGCTTTCCTGGCAGGAATTGAGCTTGTAAATGTATTTGATAAGTCAAGGCTGTGTTCCACAATGCCATAGCTAGTCTGCAAAGGGGGTAGGAATGTGTAGCCCCCTGCTTGTTTATGTACCACATGACCGTGGTGTTGTCTGTCTTTATCAGTAGTTATCCTGGATGAAGATAGTCCTTGAAGGCTGTCAGAGCATTCTGTACATCTAGCATCTCTTTCTGATTGATATGTAGGTGCATTTGATTTGCGCTCCATTGGCCCTGAATGCATCTCCCTGCCAGATGCGACCCCCCCATGCATAGTCTGATGCGTCTGTAGTCAGGGCTTGGTTGGAAGGGGGTGGAATGAATGACAGTCCCTTGTTTTGGTGGCAGGCCTCTGCCCACCATAGGAACTCTAGTTGCAGGCAAGGAATGATAGGAATCATTGTTTCCAGGCTGTGACAATGTTGACTCCATAAGCTTTTTAGGTACCATTGAAGTTTCCTCATATGCAGTCTTGCATATGGAATTAGAAGAATATAGGAGGCCATGAACCCCAAGGCCTGCAGAATTTGTCTTGCAGATAGCTGGGTTTTGTGGCCACTTGTTTGAAGTAAGTCATCAATTGAATTTGTCTTTCTGGCATAAGGTAAGTCATCTGGGCAGTTGTAGTCAAGCTTGCACCCAGGAATGTAATTATTTGAGAGGGTACCAGTTGTGATTTCTTTTCATTTATGGTGTACCCTAGACAAGTTAGAAGCCTTTTTACAAATGCCAGATATTTTAGAAGAGTGTCATTGTTTTCTGCCTGAATTAGACAATCGTCCAGGTATGGATAAATTTGAATATGTATTTGCCTGCAAAATGCAATTACTGGTGCCAGACACTTTGTGAAGACCCTGGGTGCAGTAGATAAGCCAAAGGGCAGTGCAGAGAACTGGTAATGCAAATAGCCTGCTTTGAAGCGGAGGTATCTTCTGCAAGATTCCCTGATTGGGATATGCAGGTAAGCCTCTTTAAGTCTAGAGTTACCAACCAGGCGTCTTTGCCTAGCATAGGTAGTAACTGCTGAAAAGTCAGTATCTTGAATTTTCTAATGTCCAGAAATGTATTTAGAATGGATAAGTACAGAATTGGACGCCATGATTTGTCTTTTCTGGGTACCAGGAAAAGTCTTGAATAAAAACCTTGTCCCTTTTCCTTTGCTGGTACTGGTTGAATAGCCCCCATATTCATGAGGGACATAACTTGTTTCTGGGCCTCTGCCCACTGATTTGGAGGCAGATCTGGCCATCCGTTTGGGATTGGCAACGTGTGGAAATGAAATCTGTATCCCTGGGATACTATATTTAAAACCCATTTGTCCTAGGTAATCAGTTGCCAGTTTCATGCATGAAGTGCCAGTTTTCCCCCCAAAGGTGCGGCCAAAAGATAAGTGCTTGGTGACTGCAGTGGAAAGTCATTGAGACTGTTTACCATAGGAAGGTACCTTGTTGCTTCCAGATTTGGAGGTGGAGGCACCCCATTGCTTTGTTCTAAAAGTTCCTTGTGACTGAAACCTGGAGCCTTTGGAATGCCTGGGTTTGACCTGAGTGGCTCTAGTGGGTACTGGAAAGGACCAGTTCTTAGTAGGCCAGTGCCTACTAAACCTGGGTGGCTGCACTTGCAGGAAATCTTTCACAGTTTGCATAGATTTAGCTTTATCTTCCATCTTTTTCAAAACTTCTTCAGCCTTATTACCAAATAGACTGTCCTGTTGTAAAGGAGCATCCAACAATTTTGCTTTAACATGGTCAGGCAGACTTTGCTCCTTGAGCCAAGCATGCCTTCTTATCACAGATCTAGTTACAGCAGCCCTACAAGAGACCTCCAAGAAATCAAAACCACATTGCAAAGTATGTTTTCCAACTTGTTCAGCTGAATGCAATAAATCCTGCAACACTTTATTTTCCACACAGTCAGAAATCAACATAATTTTCTGTTTAAGTAAACCCATGACATGCTGTTGATATTTAAGCATATGAAATTGACAGTTTAAAGCCCTGATTGCTAAAGTTGCAGACAAGTAAACCTTCTTACCCCATCTATCCAGCACCCTGGGATCTCTATCAGAAGCAGTAGAAGCCTTAACTTAATTAATGCCCTTGGGACCCTGAGAAATGGTTTCAGGGTCAGCAGTAGGGTTTATAAAAAGGAATTTGTGGGAATCAGGAACTCTGTAGTATCTGTCTGGCTTACTAGGAGCTGGAGGCAGGGAATCAGGAGTCATACTGGATTCTGAGAAAACATCATCAACAATGTCTAGAACAGGAGGTATAGCCAAAGGCCTATGCTGAGGAAGAAGAAGAGAATCCCTAAGTCTCTTTTTAGATTCTAAGAAATCCTGACTCTCCCAGTGAAAGTGTTCCCTTAAGGTATGCAATGTTTCTCCAAAAGAAAAATCCTCAGGAGGAGAAGCAGAAGGCATGGAGTCTTCTGCATCAGAGTAGTCTTCTTAAGTGGGTATAGATAATTCCTGATCAGAAGAGGAATCAGAAGAAATAGAAACCTGATCTGAAGATTCATAGTCAGTGCCTTGCCTAGGCCTCTTAGCAGGAGGGGGATGGGTACCCCTGATCAAGGTAATTAAATCTTCAGCCTTTTTGATCATTTGTTTTTTAGGCATTGGGGCCTGAACACGTGGCCCAAGCATAGTTTTTTTAGACATAGAAGTAGTTTTTGGCCTTAGTTTTGAAGATGGCATTGGTTTAATATACAAATTATTAGGCCTGAAAACACCCTCAGAAGCCGGTGCCTGCTCAGCGGTTCCGGACCCATCTAAGGTAGAGACATCCATGGGTTCAATACTTAAAGTATCTCGTGGCATACTGGACTCCAAATGGGTCTCAGTAGAGGCCTGCAAATCAAAAGTAGCGGGTATCAGGGGCTGCAAAAGCGCCTCACTGAGTACCAGTGAACCAGCAACTGGCTTAGTAGAAGCTTCATCGTTGGTTTTGGACATCGACGATCTGCCTCTGTCTTTTTCTTTGCATTTTTTAGGTATTCCGGTAGTCGGATTGTTAACTGACAACATTTCTGGATAGTTAAATCTTGAACCAAAATATACAGAAGCAAAGATATACCGACGTTTAATAGTGTGTTGATTAAATTTAGCACAAAACCGACAGTAAGGCATGTTGTGGTCGGGGCCTAGGCAAGGAATACAGTACAAATGAAAATCCTTATGAGGTATTTGCTTCCCACAAGTAATACAATTATTACCTTTTACTGACATCGGTAAAGAGCAAGAAAAAGTTTCCCTAACGGGGTACTTATCTTTTAGTTGAAGACTTCGGTTCTGAAACTCAAAAACGAAAATTTTAGGAGTCGGCCGACCGGCACTTGTGAACTGCTTCTGCTTCGGGCACCGCGCGGCAAGAAAGACTGATGTAATGGCATCGGCTGCATGTTTTATACCCCTGATGACCTGACATCATGGAAGAAGAGACAGCAACCGACACAGGACCCAAGACTTTGTTAATCAGGACGACTGAGGGCAACCTGCCACCAGATTACCCAAATGTAATGATTGCAACAGTGAAACACAAAGAACATCACATGTTCTATGAATGCCATTTACTTAAACAATATTGGGAAAGAATTAACTATTTGTTACAGGCACTATTCAATGATAATTTCCAACTTAAAAAATATCTAGTGTTTTGGTGAATACACCTGTGCCGTCTTGTATTCCAAGCCAAAAATATGTAATTTTGTGGACTCTCCTTGCTATTGTAAGGAAAAATATTACACAGAACTGGAAAGCTATAACTCCTCCCAATTTTAAACATTTCAAGAACATGGTTTTATCAGTCTAACAGTTGGAATTGAACAAAATCAAGGAAAGAACAGAACAACCTACTTACTTAAGCATTGCCTGGCAGAAAGTAAATCAAGTGCTGGAAACAGAAGATTGTAATAAATTATACTCTTATTCAAAGATACATTCAAGAAAACAAAGTTTTTCAAGTATAGGCATCCTATGTTAATAATTGGTTTTGTAATGTTTGTTTTTGAAATTGTTTCCCCACTTTAAGCTGTGACTATGTAAGTATTTCTTTGATATACATACTGTATATATGTTTACGTTTCTGAAAATCAATAAAAATGTATTCAGTAAAAAAAAAAGGAAATCCTTGCAGTGGTTGGTGAACCAAGTTATCTATAACTTTAAATTTCCTGTCTAATATTTTATCAAATATTTACATTTCCCTCTGTAACAATAAAATAGGTCTATATTCTGATTATAAAGAATCTTTTACTTTATTAGTTTTCAATAACAATACATAAGAAGCTATCTTGGGTATAACCGGAAACCGATTCATAAAGTCTGATGCTTGAAATAATGCTAAAAGCTTTTTATCAAATATTGTTTTAAATAACTTATAAGATTCTATTGAAAGTTCATCAGGTTCTGGAACATTACCCCCAGTAAGCTATTAAAACCCATTATGGTTTCCTCTAGCGTAATTGGCTTGTTCGATATTTCTAATTGAGGGAATTGCATGTTTTGAAGGAAGTCACATCATTCTTTAATATTACCAGGGTCCCTCATATTGTAGCATGCCTTATGATAATTGTAGGGAATGTGTTTAATTTTCAAGGCATCTCTGTGCATGTTGTCATCATTATCCAGTAAAGCAGGATTTAATAATTCCTTTTTCTTTCTTCCAGTAAATAGGCTTCAAGTTTTGGTGAAATAATTTCTTTAGCCTACTGAAACATTTTCCATCTTTTCCATTTTGTGATCAAATTATCATAAAATAATTCTCTACACTATGTCTTTTGTTAGAAGATTTTCCTGTTGCTCTTTTTTGTATTTTTTCAAGTATACAGGTGGAATTTCGATGCTTTTAGTAAATTGCCCATCTCCCAATCTTACCTTGTTTAACATGTCTATGTTTAAAGTCAATGCCCTTGGCAGGCATCTTAAAGAATTGCTTAGATTTGATCAATTTTTTATAAATAAGATTAGGCTGTAGCACTTCTTCCTGAAGTCATAATTATGTAGTCTTTTTCAAATCTTAGTGCAAGTTTGCCTGTTCACCCTGTGTCTCCGTGGGGTTTCTCCCATGTCCAAAAAACATGCTGAGTGTTTCCATCTGAAACTCACCAATGAATGGAGCTGTGGGTAGCAGCACAGGCTCTACATGGTGCCCTATAGGAGGAAGAGTTGTACAGACCAACTGCTTTAGGCATCGACTGTGGTGCGCAGTATCCTCAAGATAGGAGAATATGGACCACAGACTGCATGCTGTGGCAGGGCTAGCCACTTGGTGGTGTAAAATATGGCTCTAGGTGATTCGGTCATGTTGAATAATATCACCAAAAATGGGCATGGGTAGTTACCAGTGATAAGTGGGTTGAGGATCTGGCCTACTCTCACCCACACCAGGGATCCTTGCTAATGGTGGGAGGGGTATATGTGCCCCTATTGGCCAGAGTGTTTCCGCCATAAAGCCCAGCAGTCCTGCGTCAATAAGCTACTGGGTGGCCGGTGTCTGGTTCCCCACCCTGGGTAACCTGGGATAGCTCTTTTGAGTGAAAGTTGAATGTAAAACCAATCAACCTGCCAAACATGAACTGAGAATTGCTATGCTTAATGTAGGTTCACTGACAGGATGCAGCTTGTAAGTGGATGACATGATGATACAGAGGAGGTTGGACATCATATGTATCCAAAAGACGAGATGGAAGGGCAATGCAACAAAGCCACTTGGCTTGGGATACAGAGTCTACTACTCAGGTGGAGGGCAGGCTGTAAATGGTGTAGGAATTGTGGTGAGAGAGAGGCTTCAGAAGGCAGTAAGGGATATCATCAGAATTGATGACAGACTCATGGCAGTCAGACTCCAGTGTAATGATAGTGCAGTATTCAGAATCTCAGCCTATGCTCCACAGCAGGGTTGTGATAGTGAAGAAAAGAGTGCATTCAGACAGCAGTTGTAGGACTTACTAGATAAAGCAGGACAACATGAATTGGTGTTGATAATGGGTGACTTGAATGCACATATCGGGACAGACAGAACAGGATATGAGGACTGCCTGGGTCCACATGAGTGGGGCAGCAGGAATAAAGAAGGAGAAGTCATTCTAGACTTCTGTCTGGCAAATGGCTTGATAGTAGCCAGCACATGGTTCAAAAAGAGAGACAGTCACAAGATCACATACAAGAGTGGTCAACTTGCAATTCAGGTAGACTTTCTCCTAGTAAGGAACAGGCACTGGGGTAGAGTCCATGATTGGAAAGTCATCCCCAGTGAAACAGTCAGCCCACAGCATAAACCACTAGTTGCCAGAATCAGCTGCAAGCAGTGGTCAGAGATGGCTCTAAGGTCAACAGAGACCAGGCTGAAGACCCGGAAGTTGACTGGAGAGAAAGAACAACAAGGACTTATTCAGGGCTCTAGCACCCCAAGAAGCACTAAGATGGAGTTGAAGAAGAATGGCAGTTCCTAAAAACAGCGTGTGTTAGGACTACAGAAAAGATATGTGGCCAAGCCAGGTATGGAAATAAGGTGCATGAGGAAAGCTGGTGGTGGAATGCAGAAGTCCAGGAAGTCATCAAAAGAAAGAAGGAGTGCAGGAAGAAATGGGAGATAGAAAAGTCTGCCCAGGCTAGGAAGAACTACTGGCTGGCTAACAAAGACACTAAGAAAGAAGTTGCAATACCAAAGAATAGGGCATCGGAGGCACTCTTCCAGCTTCTGGAAAGTAACTCAGTAAGGAGCACAAAGAAACTATATCAGGTTTCAAGGCAAAGACAGAAAGATAAAGAAGATATTCAGACACCCTTCATAAGGAATGCCAGCAACAACTTGCTCACCAGTCCAGAGGACATCAAAAGCAGATTGGAGGAGTATTTCCACAGCTTCTGAATGAAGAAAACCCCACAGAAGCTGTATTGCTCCAGGAATTGCTCCAGGAACAGCCTACAATGAGAGAAGAAGAGGAGCCCACCCTAGAAGAAGTAATAACAGCACTAAGGAAGATGAAGTCAGGGAAAGCAGCAGGCTCAGATGAGGTTACACCAGATATGATAAAGATACTGGGTGAAATATGGGAGAAATGGCTTCTGAGGGTACTAATAGCAGTGTGGAGAGAAAGATGTATCCCTAATGACTGGAGAATAAGCATACTCATGCCACTCTACAAGAACAAAGGGGACATCCACAACTGTGGGCAGTACAGAGGCATTAAACTCCTACCACCCTGCATGAAAGTTCTGGAGAGGGTGATTGATAAATGGATACGCAGAGTAGCAGAATGTAAGATGAGAGATGAGCAGTTTGGATTCAGTTCAGGATGCAACACAATTCACCCGATGTTTGCATTGAGACAGATACTTGAAAAGAAGCTAAAGATGAGAGAGGCCAAATGGCATTCCTAGACTTCAAGAAAGGATATGACAAGGTCCCAAGAAAGCTGACCTGGACAGTACTGCGGTGGTTTGAAGTCCCAGAAACATTGATAGAATTAGTGCAGACTATGTATAAGGACCCAGTGACTCAAGTATGAACAGTGTTCAGCCTCACAGAGGGGTTCCCAGTGGGTATAGGTGTACATCAGGGTTCAGCTCTGAACCCACTGCTGTTCATACTGGTGATGGACTACATTAGCAAACAGGTTGGAGGGGACAGATCAACAAAGATGCTGTATGCAGAAAATGTGGAAGTACAGGCAAACTCTGAGCTAGAACTTCAGAATAGGATAGGAGAATGGAATGCAAATCTGAAGGCACGTGGGATGAAAGTAAGCACAGATAAGATGGTGGTAATGGCAGCAAATTGGAGAAATCAGAAGAAGCTGAGAATAGAGATAGAAGGAAAGATAGTGGAACATATAAACAGCTTCAAGTATCTGGGAGGGGTAGTTGAAGAGAAGGGTATTCTGAATAAAGAGGTCAAAGCTAGAATTAGAGGGGCTGCAGCCAACTGGCATAGAATAGCAGGTGTAGTCTGACAGAAGAATGCCAAAGAGGCTGAAAAGTAAGGTGTACAAGACAGTGATGCAACCAGTACTACTGTATGGTATACAAACCTGTGCAGTAAAGACAGAACAGTTGAAGAAGCTAGAGGTGATGGAAATCCTTGAAAAAGTTGGTAGGATGCACACTTTGGGACAGATGAAGAAATGATGACATAAGAGCAGAAGCCAAAGAATCTCTAATTGCAGAAAATATCAAAGAGAATATATTACGGTGATTTGGGCACATGTGTAGAAAAGCAGAAGACAATCTAGTGAGGAAGATTTGGGACAGACAGGAAGAAGGTATGAGAAAGTGAGGATGTCCAGCAAAGAGGTGGATGGATTGTGTAAAAGAAGATCTGTGACAATCAGGCATGGGTGTTGAAGAAGGCAGGAGTGTAGTACTGAATTGAGAGAATTGGTGACAGTTAACATGATACCCCGACCCCACGTAGAAAAATGGAAAAAGGGGGCAGATGATGATGATGATAATGAGTGCAAATGCATCAAACTGCCAAGATGATGCTGGCTCTGAAGCATCCATATGTATTATATCTAATAGTACATAATTATTAGGCAACAGGACACTAGACCTATGATCCACTATCTTAACAACATGTAATCTGAAAGAACTGACCACACTGCAATCTAAAGGAATAGCCAGTTCTGATGTGTGTGCCAAAAAATGTAAATACCACCAACAAAAAAAAGGATTTAAGGCCCACCGTGTGTCCACTAAAGCAATGTCACGTACTTGCTCCTTAAATGTTACAATAGTCACAGGAATTGTATTTCTGTCATTTAGTAATCTATCTAAATGTGGATCTAGGATTGTGTTGAAATCCTATCCAGTTATGATTGGGGTTCCCATACTCCTCAACATATTCACAGTTTCCATAAAAGTCTTACAATGTGTAGGGTCATCTTCAATGAGTCCATAAAAGCAGCTTAAAAACTATATCCTTTGCTTAACTGTCAAACATGAACTAAGAATTGCAGTACTCAACGACAGGATGCAGCTTGGAAGTGGATGGCATTATAGTAAGGGACAGGCTATATATCTTATATATCAAGGAGACAAGATGGAAGAGCAGTGCAGCAAAGCCATTTGACTGGAGATACAGAGTCTATTACTTGGGAGGAGGACAGACTAGAAATGGAGTGGGAATTATGGTGAGGGATGGACTTCAAGAGACAGTAATGGATGGCATCAGAATTAATGACAGACTCATGGCACTCTAACTTTAGTGTAAGGAAGGATAAGGCACTATTCATAATCTCAGCCTATGTCCCAGAGCAGAGTTGTGATAGTGAAGAAAAGACTGCATTCAGACAGCAGTTGCAGAACCTACTAGAGAAAGCAGGCCATAATGAATTGGTGTTGATAATGGTAGACCTGAATACACATATAGGGACAGACAGAACATGATATGAGGACTGCATGGGTCCACATGCACGGAGCAACAGGAATAAAGAAAGAGATGACATTCTAGACTTCTCTCTGGCAAATGGCTTGAGGATGACTAAGACATGGTTCAGTAAGACAGACAGTCACAAGATCTCATATAAGAGTGGCCGACATGCAACTCAGGTAGATTTCCTCCTAGTAAGGAAAGGACATTGTATTAGAATCAGCACTTGCTAAGTCATCTCCAGTGTAAGAGTTAGCCCACAACATAAACCACTGGTTGCCACAATCAGCTGCAAACATTGGTCAGGGAAGGCTCTAAGGTCCACAGGTTGAAGACCTGTAATATGACTGGAGAGAAAGCACAATAATTCAAAGAATTACTCAGGGGTCTATCACCTCAGGAAGAAGAGGAAATATGTGAAGTTGAAGAAGAATGGCAGCTCCTCAAAACAGCATGTGTAAAGACTACATAACAGATATACGTCTGAGTCAGGTAGGGAAATATGGCACATAAGAAAAGCTGGTGGCAGAATACAGAAGTCCAGGAAGTCATCAAAAGAAAGAAAGAGTGCAGGAAAAAGTGGGTGACACCAGGTTAGGAAGAAATAATGGCTGGCTAATAAACAGACTAAGAAAGAAGTTGCAATAGCAAAGAACAAGGCATCAGAGTCACTCTACCAACTTCAGGAAAGTAACTCAGTAGATGGCATAAAGAAACTTTATTGAATTGCTAGTCAAAGACAGGAAGACAAAGAAGATAGTCAGACACATTTTAGAAGGGATGCCAGCAACAACCTGCTCACTAGTCCATAGTACATCAAAGACAGATGGAAGGAGTACTTCCAACAGCTTCTGAATGAAGAAAGAAACTTGCTCACTAGTCCATAGGACGTCAAAGAGAGATGGAAGGAGTACTTTCAGCAGTTTTTGAATGAAGAAAGAAGCTATAATATTCCAGACACTATCTACAAGAAGAGGAGCCCAGCCTAGAAGAAGCAAGAACATCATTAAGGAAAATGAAGTCAGGGAAAGCAGCAGGCACAGATGAGGTCACAGTAGATATGATAAAGAAGTAGGATAAGATGGGTGAGAAGGCTCCTGAGGGTACTCATAGCAATGTGGAGAGAAAGGTGTATCCCAGATGATGGGAGAATAAGCATACACGTGCCAGTGCTCAAGAACAAATGGGGCATTAACAGCAGTAGGCAGTATAGGGGTATCAAACACCTGTCACACTGCATGAAAGTTTTGGAGAGGATGATTGATAAATGAATATGCAGATTAGTAGAAAGTAAGATTAGCGATGAGCAGTTCAGTTTCAGATCAGAATGGAGCATAACTGTCCAGCTGTTTGCCATGAGACAAATAGTTGAGAAGAAACTAGAGATGAGTAAGGAGTTTAACTGAGCATTAATACTCTTGGAGAAAGCATATTCCAAGATCCCAATAAAGCTGATTTGGGTAGTCCTGTGGTGGCATGAAGTCCCAGAAAAAAGTGGTAGAATTAGTGTAGACTATGTACAAAAACCCAGTGTCTCAAGTACAAATAGTGTTTGCTCTTACACAGGGGTTCCTACTTGGAGAGGATGTACATCAGGGTTCATCTCTGAGATAGCTGTTGTTTATACTAGTGATGGATTACATTAGCAAACAGATCAGAGGGAACTGATCAATAAAGGTGCTTCAGCAAAGGATAGGGGAATATAGTGCAAAACTGAAGGCACATAAGATGAAGCTGAGTACAGACAGGACAGTTGTAATGGCAGCAAATGGGAGAAAGAAGAAGGTGAGAACTGAGACAGAGGGGGAAATGGTGAAACAGGTTAACGCCTTCAAATATCTTGGAAGGGTGATTGAGAAGGGAAGTTTGAATGAGAAGGTCAAAGCTAGAATAAGAGAGGTTGCAGCTAAATGGCACAGTGTGTCAGGTGTAGTGTAAGACAGAAGAATTCCATTGAAGCTGAAAAGTAAAGTGTATAAAACAGAGGTGCAACCAGTACTACTGCATGGTAAAGAAACCTGGACAGTAAAGATAGAGTAGGTGAGAAAGCTATCTGTAAGGGAAATGAAGTGCCTGAGATGTGTCGTAGGGTACATACTTTGGGAAAGATGAAATGAGGACATCAGAGAACAAGTGAGTGTAACTGCTATTGCAGGGAAGGTCAAAGGGAACAGATTATGATGTTCAGGCATGTGCAGAAAAGCAGGAGACAATCTGGTGAGCAAGATTTATGACAGACAGGAAGAAAGAAAGCAGAAACAAGGCATCAAGTAAAGAGGCATTTGGATTCTGTGATAGTAGACCTGCAAAAGTCAGACATGAGTGTCAAAGGAGGTAGAAGACTGGCATTGAACTGAGATAGGTGGGGACAGCTGACACAATACCTCAACCCCATGTAGAAAATGGGAAAAAATGGGGGTTGATGATGATGATGATGATGATTGCTTGACTGGACTTTGATCATTACCCATTTTCCCTGTGTTGCCTACCAAATGGGTACTTTTTTCCCATTTCAGGGTCATGTGTTTCAAAATAGTGCACCGCTTAGCTCCCTTGAGCTGAAGATGTATAAGTTGATACTCCACACACACACACGCACACACGCACACACACACACACACACACACACACACACACACACACACACACACGCACGCACGCACGCACGCACACACACACACACACACACACACAAAACATTAGCTTTTATTGGGTCTATATTAAAAGACCGAAGAGGTGTTTCAGCAAACACCTCTTGGGTGACACGTAATGAGTAAACACACTAAAGTGCAAATGCTCAAACAGTGGTTTCTTTCCCTGGGAAAGAAATTGCTAACACAAAGACTCACACACACACACACACACACACACACACACACACACACACACACACACACACACACACACACACACACTTTAAAACATAATAATGTGGGGGGCTTTGCCCCCCACACCCCCCAACGTGGAGGGCTGTGCCCCCCCCACACCCCCTAACTAAATATACCAACTCCAAGATCGCACTACAGTGAGGAAAGGGGCAAACACATGGGGATGGCCAAGCAATTTCTTTCCCAGGGGAAGAAATTGCTGTTTTGAGCATTTGCACTTTAGTGCGTTCGGTCTTTACATGTCGTCCAAGAGGTGTTCACTGAAACACCTCTTCAGTCTTTTAATATAGACCCCTTTTATCAGTGTGGCATTGATGCATAGTCTCTGTTTCATCTGCGTGTGCAGACTCCTGTGTTTCTGTGATAGCACTTTTGTAGAAGTAATCCCTTGGGAATGGCAATTGTCAGGAATCTTAACTGGATTATTCCCTGGAAGACTGTTTTGCTACAATTATTTGCTGTTATGCATTTGCAACAAACACACTTTGTTACTTAACTTTAATCTTAACAATTCCGAACACCTAATAAAGTATGTACAATAAGAGTCTGGTTCTTTAAGTGACATGGAGATTTGACTGTGTATGGAAAATGTCAAGAAGCATGAATTGTTTTTTTGCATGAGTTTATCATTCTAATGTCTCTAAAGAAGCATTGAGGGTCATAAAAATCAGATTGCAACTTGGAAATCCATAGTGCATTTTCTCATCAGGTTTGTAAGGCTGGTTGAGTACCTGAAGTACTACATATTTAAAATGGAAGAGCTAGTGATGAGGATATTCTTTACCTCTAGTCCACACGCAGGAATATGTCTGATAATAATAAAAGCAGCAGTCCTACATTACAGGTAATTTTAAATAGTGGTGATATGTATTAAATAAGTAACAGAACACAGAATATGTTGATCCTGATTTTGTAGTAGAAGGCAGTTTATAACTGCAATGCATGGCTTTATTTATTCACTATGCAGATGCGGACTACCTAAGGAAAGGTTAATTCACTTTTGAAAATATGCACTTTCCACATTTCTAAGAGAGGGGATTATTTCATCAATCAGAAGGTAAGTTAAATTTGTAACTACTGGCAGTGACTGATTGTCTTTGTCCAGTGCCGGATGTTTTAAAGGAACTAAGAGTTACCAATAATAGACATAACGATAGACACAGGACTGTCTGCCCAATTTAGTCATGTGTGCTAACCCTAACTATAACCATAAAACTAACCTTACCTCCCCCTTAGCCCTAATCCTACACATAGCTTTACTAAAAACCCTTTGCCTAGTAGTATCACTGCTAAGACAACACTTTACCTTGTTTATGTAGCTGTGATGACTGATACAGTGCTTTTTAGTGGGAGAGAAGTATTCAACATTGAGCCCCCAAAGCTTTTCTGTGTTAGAGGGAAGCCTTCTAGCTTATCAGTGGGAGTGGTAAGCACTAGGTAACCTATGTACCACATAAGGAGTGGTTTCTGGCCCAGAAATTGTAGTTATTGGCCTTTTGGCCAATTTTTCCATCTCTCTCAACTTTCTGATTTAAAAGCCACATTTGCTCTTGTTTCTTTCCTGTAACTAGTCTACTTCAGATATAGATTCTTGGTTTTAGCACTTGAAATTTGCTTATTCATGCTCAGCACTTGTTCAGAACTTGCTGTAAGCACTAAATAAGCTACAAATTACTACAGCACTTAACCTTCCTCATTACCTACAGGAAAACAGTTTTTTGTACTTACTTTCCTCACTTGCTTTGAAGAAAATAGTTTTTTTATTCAGGCATGTCCAAGGGTCATCTCCCAGTGTTCTCTCCTGTCTATCTGATGAATCTGGGCATCTTGGGGCAATGTAGCAATTGCCTCATGTACACAGTCAACCCTCTCCTCCTACCACCCAACACTACAACCTGTGAGAGATGCACTTATCTAGCCAAAATGGAGGTAAAGCTCTCTCCATCCAAGACTGAACTTGACAGTCAAGAGGAGAAGGTAAACACTTGCAACACACCACACTCATCACATAGTCCCACTAAACCTAAACCACCAAAATCCACACATAGAAACACAAAAACATTTGCAGAGGCTCTCAATAATAATCTGCTCAAGCAACAGAGACCTCCAAAGCAGAAACGCAATGAACCTCCTCCCCCCAACACAACCCAAATGACACATAGCCCACAGACTTAGTGTGCCACTCAACTACAGCCCATAAGGCAAAACAATGTACCCAACACACTAGTCATATAGTCAGGCACACTGATGTCCCACTCACCAGGCTAAACAAGGAGAAGGTTACTGTCAGCTATCTGTCAAGTGCCAGGATCTGTCACATAACCCACGCACTCAGGTAACTCCACAACAAGTACAAATATGACTCTGTCATTATCCATGTTGGTTTGAATGACCTGAGATGTACCTCCCTGGACTATATGAAAAGAGACACGGAAGAGCTCTATGATCTTGTAGCCCATGCAGGTATGACCCTATCCCTAAGTAGCATCCTGCCAACACCCAGAATGATACTACAGTACAAGGACAAAATGATTGACTTCAACAACTGACTAAGCTTCTGGTGTCATTCTAAGGGGATCCACTATCTGTCTACTTGGGACAACATGGTCGACAGACAATGATGCTTTGCTAGAGATGGCCTGAACCTGTCACCCCTGGGATTCTGGATACTAAATAAGGCTCTTGCCACCCCTATAGTGCCTTTTTTAGGCAAGGTTCAAATGACAAATTCACCACTGTAATAGGAACAGGCAAGCAACAACTGAGGATAATGCTACTCAGTGCTAGAAGTCTAAATCTCAAACTGCAGTCCCTCGAGGCACTCCTTAAAATGAAGAACATCGATATCTGTGCAGAGAATGAGACCTGGTTCAAGACTGCAGAGTGCACCCCTGCATTACCAGGCTATAACTCATACCACACTTTTTGGACAACTAACCTGGACCGGAACACCAAAGGCGGAGGTGTGTCCATATTCATTAAGGATATCCACACCTCTAGGCTAGTTGCTCAGCATAATTCATCCGAGGTTATCCAAGTGCAACTAACTCTGGGCAAAACTGCAATCCAAATTGTAGCTTGCTACGGATCCCCCACCATGCCGCAGGAGTCCCACTCCTCTTTTTTGATACTCTGTAAAATATTAGGGTTCAACCAAACACCCTAATAATGGGCGATTTCAACTACCCCACCATTAACTGGTAAAACTACCAATGTGCCTACTCTTTCGCTCAACGCTTTCTGGAATTCATAAATTCCAATGCCCTGGATCAACTTATCCACACCCCCTCCAGGGGCAACAATATCCTAGACCTAGTCATTACCAACATGAGTGACCGGTGTTCCACACCTGAAGTCAACTCCTCGATGGTCCAATCCGACCATAAGCTAATCACTCTAGATATCCATATCCCGCCCCCACCCCCCATTAAGGAAACCATGGTAAAGAAATTTGTCCAAAACCAACTTCATGCTTCTTAAGACAGAAGTGGTGGACTTCATGACACCCATACAGATGGACAATAGAGTTAAGACTGCTGAATCCTACACAAATGCGCTCTATAAGCACTTACACGACTGCATGGATCGTGCTATCCTGAACAGAACCAAGACGCTATCCTCCAAAAAAGGAAGCCAATCTGGTGGTCCCCTGCCATAAACAAACTCTACAACAGAAGGAAGAAACTGTTGCAAAAGAGAATAAAATTCCATGAGTGGAGGAGCTCCCTGGTCAGCCTCAGTAAGAAGATAAGATCCCTTATAAGATCCTCCAAAGCTAGCTACGGAAAACAAAATCGCCTCTGATTTTAAGGACAACTACAAAGCATTCTATAGCTATGTCAGGAATCTCAATGGCAACACCCAGATCTGCTCTGAGTTACAGCACAACTGCATGAAAATTACAGAACCAACTGATATTGCCAACACCCTGGGAGATAGGTTCAGTGCTAACTTTACCCCACTCTCACCCCCTAAAGGGCCCATATCTATACAGGAAGAATGCAGAGTTCCTCTAATCACAACTACACAGGTAAAAGCTGCACTCTCTAAAGCCAGCAACACAGCATCCATGGGACTGCACAACATCCCAGGCTGTATTTTACATGAACTTCAGGCTTTGTGCCCACTGAATGGTGCACAGCAACAGTTATCCCACTCCACAAAGGGGGAGCCACCACTGATTCCGGGAACTATCATCCTATTAGCCTGACAAGCCTGGTCTGTAAAGCCATGAAATGTATCTTCGTGGAACTCATAAACAAAGACATTGGTAACCTCCAAACTCTGGAACCCACCCAGTTCAGGTTTGTGACAGGCAGATTATTCCTCCTGAACCTGATCAACTTCTTTTAGGCAGTCACCAAAGCTGTAGATGTAGGTAAGGTGGTTGATACACCCTATCTTAACCTTGTCAAGGCTGTCGACACCATACCCCATTCTGGAATTATAGATAAACTCACTAAACTAGGTATAAATCCTTCCGTAACAAGATGGGTTACCAACTGGCTCACTGACAGAACCCATACTGTAAAAGTGGCAGACTCCAAATCTGACTTCAAGCCTATCACAGGGTTCAGTCCTGCGAAATCTCCTGTTTGGTATCTACTTCTCTGAAGTACAGGCTAACACACAAGGCCTTTGGCTAATGAAGTTCACAGATGACTGCAAACTAGGAGCCATAGCCGAGTCCCCAAATGATGTGGACATCCTATAGGAGGGGCTCACTGAGACAGATGCCTGGTTTCAGAGCCATGGCCTCAAGCTCAATGCCAAAAAGTGCATTGTCATCCCCTTTGGTAAAAACTTTGTACCCATGAACTACCACATAGGCAGCAGTCTACTTAATGCTGAATGTGTGATAAGAGACCTTGGGACCCAGGTGGACAGTAGTCTCTCCTTTGAGAATCACATTGCCACAGTAGTCAGGAAATCCTTCTATGTGGTGCACCTCATCACAAAATGGTTGTCATCCAGGAAAAAGAAGTAATTGGTCCCCTCTACTCAACACTCATTAGACCCATTATAGAGTACATGTAATATAATAGCATATAATAGCACTGTACTATAACCTCATCAAAACACTAAAAGAGTATAATGCTCCCTTTTGCATGTACCTCATCAGACATACTACAAGGGTTTCTCACCAAGAAAATACAGGGCCTACAAACTATTCCATGATATATGTGGGTAGACTGAAAGCCTTTTCACTGTAATCTGTATCATATAGGATGAGGTAACTTATGCATGGCCTACAGGCCAGTCTCTGACCCTGCCCAGATGGGAATACTGCACATCCAGAAATCAGCTATAGCTGATGATATCAGTAGAGTTTTTATGCAGATGGTAATAACAGTATTCCACATGCTGGTGTAAAATGCTCTCTCTAATGTCAAGCAAGTGAATGCACACACACACACACACACACACACACACACACACACACGCACACACGCACACACGCACACACACACACACACACACACACACACACACACACACACACACACACACACACACACACACACAAACACACACACATACCAGTTGATTGCAATGAGAAGAAAACCACTACCTGCCTAAATATACCAACTGCTATACTTTACACAAGTGCCAAGGCACATGTCTGACTTTTAGAAGGCTGCAGGATAACTTATAGTGGATGACATCAGCACTGGATGTTGGAAAGAAGATGTTGGAAGATCTGCATGAAATTGATGTATAAGCATGTTCAGCTATCAAGATAAGTTCTGCATGTTAATGGATTGATGAGTGTGCAATGTGTAGTATTTGGTGGTTGTGTTCCAAGGTGCAGGTATACTTTAAGAGACAGCTTTACAACCTCTATGCTAACAGGTCTCCACATTACTACAAGTATTGGAAATGTTTAATGTGTATTGTCATTTTAAAGGTGTGCATGGTGTATAACACAACATTTGTTATTAATTTATGTAGTGTAGTTGATATATTGTGAACTGGCAGCCACGGCGGTGCAGCAGTTAGCATTGTCACCTCACAGCAAGAGGTTCCCTGGTTCGATTATTGGCTGGGGTGCCTTCTGTGTGGAGTCTTCATGTCCATCCTGTGGTTCTGTGGGTTTCCTTCGGGTGCTCCGGTTACCTCTCACATCCCAAAGACATGCTGTAGGTGGATTGGACACTCTAAACTGGCCCTAGGTGTGTGTGTGTGTGTGTGTGTGTGTGTGTGTGTGTGTGTGTGTGTGTGTGTGTGTGTGTGTGTGTGTGTGTGTGTGTGTGTGTGTGTGTGTGTGTGTGTGTGTGTGTGCCTTCTGTGGAAGGTTGGGTGCCGGGCTGGCAACTTGACACTGTAACACTCCACTGCTAATCATGAGCAGACAGGTGATCCACTGTGGTGACCCCTAACCAGGAAAAGAAGAAGTTGATATATTGTGAACAAGTACTGAGAGACCAGGGTTGCAGTGCATCGGGCAGGTGACAGATAGCTTCATTGTAAATATGTGACATTTTCTTTTAGGACCTTCATTTTTTTTCAGTTTCCATAAGTAGTTTCATGTCATGAAAACTAAATGGACAGTAAACAAAAGTAATTCATGCTCTTGTCCACTTTACATAGTGCACTGCCGAGCAGTGGGTTTGTGCAATGGTTGGCAAAGTGTTTGTGCATTAAACATATGCATTTCTAACACTTTCTCTATTTGTGCATAGTTAAGCACTGTGCAAACATGAGGCTCATTGCTAAATTGTTTTTAGTGAATAAAACAAACCTGCTGCTTTGCTGACCCAGTAGCAGCATGTGTAAATGCACTGACACATTTATTTTTGAGCCTAGATGATATAGGATTCAAATCCAGGTGTATGTAATACTTTTAAATAAGTGGTGATAATGCAATGGAATCATGCTTTACATTATCTTCACCTTGTTTTTCTGTGTATTGGTGTAGTGCAGCATGTTTAAGTGGCATTGCATGGAGGTAACTACAGGAAGAAAGAGCTGTTTACTATCACTTCCATTTGTGCATGATACCAAATTCTGTGAAAATATAGAGGCCAAAAAGTGAAGGGGTCCATTGTTATTTTGGTACTTATGTGTGTTGTGTGTGATTCTATTTTTTGTCCATATTATAGGTGTTAAAATGGGGTAGATAGGAAAGTGGTGAAATGGGGGCAAGCAGGAGGAAGAACAAATGGGAAAGCAATATAAGAATGTGCAAGAGGGAGAAAGGAAAGAACCATAGCTATCCATTTCTTCAACAGTGCAAAATGTAAATATGAACAGATTAGCTTAATTTGGACTGTCACCACCACAATAATGCAATCATGTTGTATAGCCAATTGGACCAAATCAAGTTTGTCAAGAAGACACCTGTGTGAAATAGAGGGCTATGTATGGGATTATATATATATATATATATATATATATATATATATATATATATATATATATACATTTTTTTTTTGTGGGACAGGTCCCCATTTTTATTTTTTTTCAACAAGAGAGGAATGCTGGGTAAGGGATGTTGGTATTTCTGGCTCAGGTACGTTGGGCAGGTAAGGAAACAAATGCAAACACACAGGGCAAACAAGATAAGACAGAGGGATGGTCAGGGATACAAATGTTTAGGGACACCACGATTGTGGAGAAGGAGGAGACAATGCAAGCTCATGACCATCAAACATGGGAACAGTGAGAATCTAGTCCTTACCTGCAAGTCTGTCATTACCATCTCCTTACTCCACTGACTGCTGGAGTGCTTGACATCTTCTACTCCTATGGACTTTGAGATTCAGCAGCTTTTCCATCCAGTGTAGGTGTACACCAGTGGTGTGCTGCATGACCCTAATCACCAACCCTGGCATCTCCTAGTGGGTGATTAAATCCCCACCTCTGCTAGTACTACTGGATGGTACCACAGCACCAGCTGCCAGGGTAGTGCTACATGAGGGTGCAGGTAATGCAGGGTTATCAGAGGCAGTACTGCCAAGTTGGCACCTGGTGGAGCGGGGGCAGGCTGATCTACTGGGGTTGGCCTACGCTGTGCTGTGAAGAATTTAGTCATTTGTTACAGATGGATGACATAGAGACATTTTGACAACACATAACAGAAAATAAAAACAGAGATAAGGGTTGGGATGAAAGAAAAAAAATAGATAAAATTAGTTATATGTGACATACAATGCATTATCACAATTATACAACTATTTTATGAGAAGAATTACATTTAAGTATATGTCCTAACAACTACAAACTATAATTATGGTTTGCTCAAAGTAATCCTTGCAATGTACATATATTGCACATATGCTTGGTCCAATTATGCAGATTACAGTTAGCAGAGCATTTATGCCATGTGGATAGGTTTTAATTTATGTAATATTATTAAAGAATTACAATATTGTATAGTTGTTACTCATGGTATTTGAATCCACAACCTCTGACAACATTCTTACATCTGACTACTAAAGTTGGTTTCTGCTACAGACTTATACATGCATACTTGCTTTTACAGTTAGGATATGCATGCTTACTTTGCTACTACTGTATAGAAAACAAAAACATTTTTTTTAACTTTTAAACTACAATAATACTTCTCTTGTGCTGCCTGCATACCATTTGCTTTCCTAAGTCTCTCTAGATGATCAGCAAGAGCCTGCCTGTTTGCCACTATTTCAGGATTATCTCTGAAAAGAAGAGAAAAGAAAGGAAAAGAAAAGAAAAGAAGAGTATTATGCATACCAGTCTTGCCTATATTTATCTTTCTATGTATTATAGATTCCCTTTATTAGCATGCCTACACAACTGTGGGATGTTGCTAGTTTGAAACTCATCCAACCACTGGTTGAGAGTATCACTTTTGAGTCTTTTTAGGTAATTGAAGTAGTGCCTACACTATTCTCCAGCATGTGGGATAGCAGTCAAACTGGATACAGCCTTGGCCAGTCTATTTCAAGCCTCAGACTTGTACCTGGAACCAGAATAGTCCCCTTGCAGAAGCCTTTGGTTGTGGCACTTTACCAGGTGTTCAATATATATTCTGGACTCCTGAACACCCCAGCTCTGTGCCCTAAATTGGGTACCTTTCCCTTTAACACTAGACATGTCCAATCCCAAACCAATAGCAACAGGAAAGAATGATGTCCTGCCAATTCTAGTTATCATGTTCACTGGTAGAGTGCAAACCCAAGAAATGATGCAAACCACATTTGTGTGACGTTAAGCAGAGAGCAACAGTGCCAAACAGAGATGAAAGCAATTTTTGAAATCAGAAGGTTAATCTTACACTTGACATTAGTTTGAGGGGTGTCTGCTGCTGTTGTAACTGTTAGGTAATTTATCTTTGCTGATATGCATTGGAGGCATGAATATCATTTTGTGGCAAATGTTTATTTTACTTTATACACTGCTAAAATTGATTTTTGCAGTGTGGGATTCAAAGCTATGCATAAGGGACAGCACATTTATTTCCACAGTGTTGATTTTCCATCTTTGCCAGAGAAGAAATGCTCTTCAGACATAGTCATGAATCATTTATAAATACAGATAGCAGATTGATAAGGTCCTTGTATATAAATTCATTTGCATATGTGTCTTATTTAAGTGTGAAGACCATTCAAGTCCAGATAGCAGTATTATACTTATAGAGCTATAGCAGATAGTATATCAGTGAAACATCATCTGAACCTTCAAAACACTGTAAAGGTGTCTTATCCCTCATAAATATAATTCCTATCAGCTACACTATTTATAATTATGTATAAAGTGTTATAAGTGGTATTTAATATAATGTGAAATGGAACAACAGTAAACATGTCTGGCATTTCTTGTATTAGAACCCAGGATCAGGTGTATGGCAGCCCTACACCTTACACTTACACCTGTTGCCACAGGAAAATTGAAATAACACTTGTATATTTTTCCTGTTCATTACTATAAACTGGACTGTCAGAACAGTAAAAATATGTTGCACTTCCTGTATTAAAGCCCAGAACCATCTGTATTACAGCCCTATACTTACTTCTGCTGCAATATGAATGCTGCAATAGTTCCATAATTCCCTATTCATTCTTATGTTCTGTATGTTTTTCTGCTGTGCAACACCACTTACCATGTCTGTGCAGTATCCAACAGAATTAATAGTATGTATCCATGAAATCAAATTGTTGACTGTCTGGTTTCTGTCTCCAGGTGTTTGATGGTTGCAGGTATTGATGAAGTTTGCTGACCACCACACACAATGTTGCTTAGTGATGTTGTGTGATGGAAAGCAAAAACTGCATCAATGTATCTGTTTTTACCTTTACACTACTTACTCTCTATCTACAGGTGGTATGTCTGCTTCCGGTGTGGGCCACTAGTCCAGGTTTTCACACTGCTAAGCACTGGGAAAACAACATAAGCACAGCTAAACATGACATTCATTGTGTTTCTCTGTTTCCCTTATTTGTGCTAAGCCATGCACCATGAAAACAATGGCATTAAAAAGGGCAAATTAAGAGAAATGAAGAAAAGAAATCTATTAAATAAACAACACTACAAAAATATATTTTCTTGCACATGAAATATTTTTACACGGGACTGGATTTGAACTCTCACGCCCATGAACCTTCAAAACACAGTAAGGGTGTCTTATCCTCTTTTGCAACACAAGCAGATTTACAGAAGAGAATGAAAATTATTGTGCAAACAACCAACTGCATCATCCACAGTTCTAACAAAACATGTGACAGTTGTTTGTACATGTATTCATTTCAGATGTTGTGCACCTAGTGACCACACAACCATTTATGACTACTGCTTGCATAAATGCAGCTCTGTCTTATTTTTCTGCATTTTTTGCTCATTCATATTTTATCTGAGCAGTAATCTGAGACATGATGTCTGTAAGGCATTCTGTATCATTGTCCTTAAAATATGTGAGGATATTAAATGGCAATAATATACAGTTGTCAAGAAATTAAGGGGAAGTCGGATGTTATGGAACAACAACTGTGAAATGTCTACTGCTTATTTACATTTAAAACCTTGATACAATGACTACCACATTTTGTAAGTCTAACATGGCTGATACACACATTGGATGTAAGAGAGTCTCAACTGCTGTTATGCTTTCCTTCTCCCTACCAGTAATTATTCAGTTGTAATCCATTAGCAACAAACACTGAGGGAGAGTCTGCACTATGTTTACATCTGCAACATGGAACCAAGGATTTGGGATTCATCAGTTCTAATGACTTCACACCTCATTTGCATATTCACCATGCTCAAAGCCTTGAATCTACACTATAAAAAGAGAACCACGTAGCTGGGGAACCTGAAGGTGAGGAGACTCGTTTATGTGGATAACACAGATAAATATATTACTTTGGGATTTATCTGCCCAGAAGACTACTGGTCTTATAAGAAAAATCTGTTTATATATATATATATATATATATATATATATATATATATATATATATATATATATATGTGTGTGTGTGTGTGTGTGTGTGTGTGTGTATGTGTGTGTGTATATATATATATATATATACTTTAGCAAATTTTTCTTTTATTTTATCTGTATGCATTTCTTAGAAGTGTTCTGATGGCATAGGCATGCTTGTCAGGGCAATTTACTTTCTCAGATGCACAACCTTATTAACAGTATTCACAACTGCTAATGTTGCAACTGTTTTTCCTCTTTACACTCTTCCATTGCTATTTCTGTAAAATGTAAATTTCCTATATTGTCATTGACACAGGGGTATCCCCTGCACACCTTCAGAGGAGTGCTGGCCATAGGTAGACATGAGTGGCAATTGTATAAAATGGAATGTTCTGTGGTAAATGTGTACATTTGGTTCAGGGACAGTTTATATGATAGCACTTTTAACATTTCACTGATGGTTTGTTAGAAAAATGGGTCATTTGCCTGTTGGTTGGGGTGGGGTAGCCATGTTGAATTTTTTTGTTTGCACAAACAAAATTTGCTATTGTTACTCTCCTTGTTTTGAACCCAGTCTTGCTTTGTGTGTGATTGTAATATTTTCCAACCGCACAATTAATTTGTTTTTATATTTGAATATCTTGAGTGTTTTATGGTTATTCAGTGGGTAATAGTGAAATACCTTTTATGTGTTATATCTAAGCAGGACTTTTATTTATGTGATGCTTATGTGTATTATCCTTTTTTGTGTTTTATGTCACCTAGGACTATGGCTCCCGGTTGTCCCAATCCCTGCAAACAGTGACCCTGTGAATGAAGTCATTTATGGAAGCATTTAGGTGACATGGTGCCTTTCTCACTGAGAGGTGATGTGTGGATATATCTGGCAGAATGCAAATGTGGAAGCAGATAGTGGCAGATGTGAGTGCAGTAGGTAAGCAGAGCAGGACATATGATCAGGTGTGCCATAGCACCACTGACATGATTTCATCAGCCTGGAGGAGAGCAGCTGCATAGTCCATAAACAGATGCTACCAGGGGAGGTATGCTACACAGCCACCACTGACACCGAATGAAAATTTCATGTCCCTCTCAGGGATTCAGATAGTTCACTGGAAAGTCCACAACAGCATTTCATTGATGTTGGTGCTGCTGTTTCAGGAAGGACAAGTATGTCTCATGAGGAACTTCTAGGTAGGATTATCTATCTCAATTGTAAAATATTGACTGCAATATTTAAATTCTGTGTAACATTAACTTTCTTTTGGGGGGAATAGTTGTTGAATGACACAGTTAACAACACATTTTGGTTGATCACACATGCTCTTGGGATGGACATGTCATTCATGTTCTTGTTAACAGTATTGTTAATCAACATATAATGGACAAAACTTTTAACCCCCCTGTGTTACTACTCATTGTGATGATGGTGCTCTTTCCTTTTGCTTAACTTTTTCCAGAACCATCCACCATAGGGAGCCTACAATCATCTGCGCATGGTAAGCCAAATATTGTTATGTTAGAGCTGATGAGCAGTTCAAAGATACATTTAGTTTATGATGTGTGTATCAGGACTGTTGTGTGTATTGTTTTAGCACCTGTAATAGTGTCAAATATTAGACTATAGTAGTTTAGATATTATTTTTTCCTCTGTTTGTTGCTTATTATCACAGGTGATCCTGAGAGTGGAAGTGTGGGACCCCTACCACCTGATGTCAGAGTATGAGCAGACTCTGATGATGATGATTGTCAAACAGGGGCACAGTCAAGGGTGCAGAAGTTGAATCTGACACTGAGGTTGACATTCAGCCATTCCTATAATTCCATTGAAAACAGCCAGTAAGCCTATGCCAACACATTCCAGTGACCCCATAGATATTGAACAATGGAGGGTGACACAGTCATTTAGAATAGTGTAGTTACTGCAGCATTAGTGCCTGTTGACTCTAGTATTAACCAAACTGTGGGAGGGGTGCCCATAGGAGGGTTGTTAAGGTTGCTTGGAGGAGGCCTACTGTCCATCCTCCACCTGATCCAGGTGTGTCTTCCTGTGCCACTAGACCTATGTTTAGATCCATCATTGAGGTGCAGGCACATTCCAATAGGTCCTCCAGAGAAATTCTTACAGTTGTAGATATGGCACAGACTGACATGCATGACTGCCTCCACTGTGTTGCCAATTTAATGGATTGGATGAATGACATATTAGAATGTGGGCAGTGTCACTTGTGGAAGTCTGCCGGGAGCAGGAATGGCACCCACATGGGCCTAGGTCAGTCACATCATCTGATATTAGCCAATGTGGCTGTCCTCGATCACATAGTGACACTACTTCCACTGCTCCATCAGTGGATGAGGTGTCCATACCCAGATGTGGCAGGCCATTGGGTCATGGTCCTGGGCATCCTTGTGAGGGGATCTTATCCATCAGACATCAGTTACATTCAGGTAGCAGCACTGCTTTTGACTGTGGGCACTGATGTGCCAGTGCAACTCCTGGCAGAGCCAGTTCTTGTGGTTGGGAATGACAATGATGAACTGCCACTTTTATCATGCATGGCTCACACTTGTCTGATATACCAACATGTAGTGCTAGCAGAGAGCTTGGATGTGTTCTTGCAGGCACTCACAAATCAGTTTCACCTGGGGGGACATACAGACACACACAACAGTTGCATGGTTCAGCCATGAAGCTTAAAGCTCCTTCTGTCTCACTGGCCATTTGTTACTTTATCCAAATAGTTGCCCATTTCTTTTTCTTACTCACATACACTCACTTACCTTTTATGTCAGCCTAGGCTTCCTGCTCCCCCCCCCCCCCACAACACCCTGTGCAAATGATGATAACTGTGCCATATTCTTGCTTTCTATCTTTTGGATTCAGGGGATGTATAAGCCTTGTGTCTGATGTTCAGGGTGCATAGCTGACTTAGTGCTGAGTATACATGTATTTGTGATGTTGTTTTCTAATTGTACTTTTGACATATTTTGGTCTTAGAAAGTTAGACAGCTGATAGAATCAAAACAGTTTTTTGCATAATATTTTTTTAAAAATCTTCTGAGGGTTGTGAAGTCTGACTTGAAATGTGTCTCATTACTTTCTAACTTTTCCTCGTTAATGATTTTTCAGTACAAAAGTATGAGGGCAAACTGAGGACATTCAGTGACCATCAGTACTTTTGTGAGGTATGAATGTGTGAATCTTTTATAAATGAGGCCTCTAACCTGATAGAGGACATGTATTCAAATAAATCTCCTTTGTTATATGTTAAAGTCATTGCTGTACAAATCACCCACAGTTTGCTTACTGGCATTATCAAGTAAGAACATGAAAGGATATGCCATTCATTTATATTATTACACAATTTTCTTTTAACACTCCAGGTTCAATCCAGCAATTGCAACAGTTTTAGTTTAAGGCTGAGTCTGTCTGATGCTAGGAGTACACAGCCATTACATGAGTAGGTAAAGGTTGTGAGCATTGCCTGGCATCAATGTTACTATATGTATGTGCATAGGATAAAGATTTTAGCCTCTTAGGTGGTGAGTGATTGTGCTATATATTACCTCTTAGCCAATGTGATGGCATATTGAGCACTGTTATCTCTGCCTATACCCTCAGCAGCTGCTGGCTCCCCCTCTGACTCCTCATCTGCATTTGGCTGTGGTGACTTTGTAATTGGTGCTGGGATGTGTGCCCATTCCCCTTGCTGATCCTGCTGAAGCTATTTTCTCAGGATGATGTTGTGAAGCATGGCGCAGATGGTGATGATTTCACTACATGTACATGGATTGTACTGCAAGCTCTCTCAGCTGTATCTAGGCACTGGAACCATGACTTCAGCAGCCAAGACATGCTCTATGATATTTCTGGTTTGAGCATGTGCCTAATTATGGCATTCTTCAGTGAGTGTGTGTGCATTTCTGATGGCTGTCATCAGTCATGGTTCCAGTGTATAACCTGCATCCCCTAGTAAATTACTCTGTGGGATATCACCCTACTGAGCATCTGATACATTTAGGAGGTGTGCCAGATATGTCAGTTGTGGTAACTGCCTGGGATGCCCACACACATATTCTAGATGATTCTCTTAGCATTACACATGACTTGGCAGTTAACTGAGTAGAAGCTCTTTCCATTTATGTAGACCCTTTCCTGTTCCCCAAGTGGTGCCTTGATTTCTATATGTGTGCAATCTATGGCATTCAGTACTTCAGGGCAGTCTGCTACAGGGTAGACATCATGCATATTTGTAGCCCTGTACTCAGGAGTATGGGGAAAATATATGTGGTCATGGCATGTTGGAGTATAGCATTCAGGAACTGATAGCGGATCCTGGAAGCTGATGCCCGTGACACCCCCAAGCATGTCCCCTGCTGGTCTCTGAAAGGTTCCTGTAGCTAAAATTCAAAGTGCTACACATACCTTTGTCTCCACTGGTATTGGTTCCCCTGGATTTGCCCACGATCTGAGTTGAGGACAATAGAGGTTGCAAAGTTCCTGTAGTGTATCTCTATCCACCCTGTTGTACTCAACAATTTCTACCTCATGCAGATTATCAGTTAATCAGGATCTGAAAACTTTTCTCCTTCTTGGCCGTGGTGTATTAGCAGCAACAGCAGCATAGACTTCAGGCTGTTGCACATACACATGAACAGTAGCTTCTAATATTCATCCTGTGTAGACTCCTTTCATGGCTGTATTTCAGTGGGTTTTGGAATTCACAGGGAAAACCAGCATTGAGTCTACCTGGTTGCTTTATAGCTTGTTGAATAATCCCACCATCTTGGATTGATTAGCACACTCTTCATAGGATCATAGGACTGTAGGAGGTTATTAGGCTATTGGCCCTAGTGCCTTTACAATTCTAGAGATGTTATACCCTTGTTCCCTTATAGACTAAGCTTATAGACTATATTTGCAATGTGAATTTAAGATCAGCACTGGTTGCCAGTCAAAGATCATCACCATCTGCCCCTGTCCAAGAAGGACATAGGTGAAAACCCCGAGATAAATTTATGGTTTCCCATCCAATTGTATACATTTTGCTTAAATAGGGTCATTGAGGAGCTCTGTTTTACGTGGATTGGGAGCTTGTTCGAGAGTAGTGACATCCTCTCAGAGACATATATGTCTCTCCAGCATGTCCTGTTGATGTTGCATGCTAGGTTAAAGTACCTAGAGTGAGTGACTCTTGTCCCATTTGGTTTGAGGATATGCAGTATTTCCATTAAGGCAGGGATCAAGACTGCTCTGTAGACCAGGCACAAGTCACTTCTGAGCAGTCTATATGATAGAGAGTACAGTGACCGGGCCTTCAGTCTGTCCATGTACGTCATGGTTTGTGGGCCCTGGATTTACTTTGTGAGAAACCTCTGATGGCTCGCCAGGTGCTGCAGGTGTCTGGAAAGATACATACAGAAGGGAGCATTGTACTCTGCTATTGGTCTGATGAGGGACAAGTACATGGGAGTTATAACCTCCTTAGCTTTGGATGATATGCCCTTACTTATGAAATGCGCAATGTGAAAGGCCTTCCTTGCCACTGTGGACACATGGTGATGAAAATTAAGGTTGCTATCTCCCTGTATTTGCAAATCTCTCATTACTGGGTGTGAACTTAAGGCGGTATTACTAATAATGTAATTTGCAGGGACTTGTCCTTTGCCGAAGGGGATGATAATGCATGTTTTTTGTGTTGAGTTTATGTCCGTGGCTCTAGCACCAGTCATTTATCTGTGTGAGCCCATTTTGTAGAATGTTGACATTGTTGGGGGATTCTATGATTGCACCCAGTTTGCAGTTATCACTGAATTTGGTAAGGTACAGGCTATCTGTTCTTGCTTGAATTTCTGAGAACTAGATTCCAAATAGTACGGACTCCAGCACATAACCTTGTGGAATAACACTGGTAACAGGTCTGCTGGTAGAGGTGGAATCTCCAACATTGATTGTATGCATTCTGTTGATGAGCCAGTTGGCTACTCATCTAATGATATATGGGTTAATCCCCAGTTGGGTGAGTTTCTCAATGATGCCCAAGGTGGGGTTTGTGTCAATGGCCTTGGCCAAGTCAAGATAGGCAGTATGTATTGTTTTGCTTTCTTCTAGAGCTTTGGTGACACTCTCAAAGAAGTCCACCAGATTTATCACACATCATCTTCCCTTAACAAAGCCAAACTGATAAGGTCAAGAGTTTTCAGGTCTCCCATACCTCTGTTGATGAGGTCCATGATAATTCTCTCCATGGACTTATAGATAAGGCTGATCAGGGTTATGGATCTTCAGTTCCTGGGGTCAGTTGAAGGGCTGCTGTTGTGCAAGGGGATTATGGTTGCTGTTTTCCACTTTGCTGGAACAAAGCCAGTACATAAAAAAACTGTGGTTGAAGAGAGTGCTTATTCTTTAATTAGCTGATTATGCTTTAATTAGCATTCCATGGTGTTTACCGTGGTTGTGTGGCTCTACATACCATGTTGAGCTGTATACTGAATATAAAGCAATGTGCTGCAGTCTTGACAGACTGTGTAGGATTTATTGAATCTGCCTTTATAACTTCTTAGAATATTAGTGTGCTCACCATATAATATCTTAACACAAAAAAAAAAAAATATTTAAACTTAAATTGTAGTAGACTATGTATTTTTTCTGTTTCACTTTTCTCCTTCCCCACTTCCATTGTTATATCCTGAATATATTTTTCAATTTTCCTTTCCCTTCCTTTGTTGGGTATCTAAGAGTGTTTACAGTTTGTTCTGTATCAATATATTCCCCAGATTCAATAAACTCTCTGTAAGCTTTGCGTAGTGTCTGCACGGAATTTACCTATTTGCATGGTGGTGCACAATGCATATTAAAGATGCACAGAGCACCTAAGTTAAGTTTCTTGTCTGGCAACAGTGTTACCATCCAGGAAACTGTGTAAGTGAAAGCAGATACAGTTCTGTTAAAAACATTACACCTACAGCATGTGTATTTGCACGGAATGCCACAATGACCACCAGGGATTCACAGATACCTGTGAATCTGTTAATGCAACATATCTCCACAAAGGCCAACATAATGCTGGCACATTTAACCAGAAATAGGAACATATTTGCTATAGATATCTCATAGAAATGTGGTAGAATGAAATTCAAGAATACATGTCATCATCTTTGAGCAAGATATGTGGATAAAAGCATACATAATGGGGGAACAAAGGGCCACAAATAGTGATAGATTTTTAATGTTGCACTTCCAAACTTAGAAAGTTGATAGAATAATAGGTTGTACATTAGCATGAACTTTATGAAAGGCATGAAGTTTGAAACTCAAACGTCAGTCATCCATTTCTGACTTCACTCCCCAAAGACACGCCAATGATTTGCCAGAAAACAAAAATGTTATGAGAAAAGGATCACAAATATGAGACAAAAACTGGGCATTCTGCACAAATCATCCTGACGAACAACCTCGTATTATAGTATGAAAGCTGCTCTACCTCTGAGCACAAATCTCTCCAGAGAGTGGGGAAGACAGCTGAGAGGATCATTAAGACCACCTTACTACCTATCCATGACTTGTACTTATCCAGATGTCTCAGCAGGGCCAGAGGAATAATTAAAGACTGCACTGACCCTGCTTACAGACTATTCCTTAATCTATCATCCGGAAACTGCTTCTGAAGCATATGTTGCAGAACTACAAGATTCAGCAACAGAGTCTTCCCTAATGTCATCAGGCTGCTGAACTCTAGTAACCACTGCACTCCATGATGTCCACCTGGGATGGTAGAAACTGTCTCAAATTGTGCATTAACCTGGTTACCAGTCTCATCTAATACTTAGTGCATCATTCACCATGACTGTAACTTATAGGCCATCTAGGGCAGTAGCAATGCACTAAAATATCTATTCTTTCAGTACAATACATTACAAATTCATAAATTAATCATAGTGCAATACTCTAACGTTCATAGTGCAATACTCAAATGCCTCTTTCGGTGCAAGGATCAATACAATGTCTTAACCAAGTACCTGTGCAATACTAAAGTCTCATGCAAGTAAGTGTTCACTTTGAAAAGTGTTAAAATATGTTTGTAATTATGTGCAATATTAGTCTGTCTACCTGCATGTCCATGATATAATAGCTAGGTGTTATATATGTAAATTTCTGTGACAACAGTCTGTATGTTGTCTGCACATTGAGTCTGGAGACATGGAATTTCATCCAGTTTTTGCACTTGTGTGATTTCTGAATGACAATAAAGTTTGCTTTGACTTTGACTATGAACTCAGTGCATTTGAGAGGTATGTACTAAAATGTATGTAATAGTGAATCACATCAGTCCAGAGATCATCCCAGTGATATGGCAGAAAACCACAAATCTGATAAGGAAAACATCTGGATATCCTGGAAATAGCTGGACAATTGAGAGGTAAGAATATGAAGTAGATGGTCTAAACAGCAGAGTATTGTCATGTCCCATTCCTGGCATTCTGTACTGAAACTGTGTCAATGATCTGCAGCAGGACATAGACTGCCATGTAAAATGATCACTCAGGGGAAGTTTGTGTATTGAATAGGGACACACAGATGAACACTAGGAATGAACACAGGGAAAGATGACACATGAATCTCCCTCATGTACAGCAGAGGAGGGCACACCATTGGAAGATGGTAGTAGCAGCAACACCAAGCACATATCTATATGGTACAGTATGGACTGTACAGTGAAAATATATTGTCTGTGACTGTCATGCAAGGTGATATAACAATGGGGAGGATGTCTGTGTGAGATAAGCATCCTTACATGAATACTTCAGAGGACATCTACCTCAGATCAGACATACCATTGAGATAGGTTGCATATTGTGAAGCTGTTCAAACTGATATGCCTGAATATGAGTGTACTCTCTGCAGAGGTCTCCAGCAAGGTGACCACAGGTAAAAGATCATGCAAAACATTAGAGGAACCAACCATAATCATGGGCAGTATCAGAATAATACCACCACTACCCCCATGCTTCTGACATAACATATGTGATGTTGAGTGATAAGACATGAGCCTGCACACACACACACACACACACACACACACACACACACACACACACACACACACACACACACACACACACACACACACACATTTGTACAACTATTATGGTACATCCACAGTCTATGAGTATAACCCTGCACACTGTCCTGGCACTGTAATATCTGCAGGAGATGTTTGGAGGGACACCAGTATGTAGCAGTAGGGGCAATACAGGCTAGCTGCCTTGTATGCATCACATATATTTATATATGGCACAATCTATACTGTCTTGAATAATATACATGCAATCTATGTTGACAAACAACTATGAATGTAGTGTGTATGCATAAGCAGAACAGGTAGTACAAATGCATCTGGTGTAACAACTAGATTGGTGGTCCACACCATCAAACTGTCTTATGTATGGCCAATAAGCTGTGTGACTGCACACTGTGACAAAAGTGGTACACTTCAAATACACATCACTGGAAGATGTGTAGGGAGGTACTTGAAGAAGGGTGCATCGTACACAGTTATTGATGTTATGAAGGCTCAGAACTATGAAGATATTATGACCTCTGATGTGCATGTCCTTCAGATACATAGTATTTGTGTTACATTGAATGGAGTAGTCAGCACTGTGACCACATGCTGGTGGATGTACCACTTACCATCTACCCCAGCACAGTGACCACATATACTTGGGTGTTGTGTTTGTTTCCTGACTCAACAAATCTCAGCATGTTTCTTGTCAATGTATGCGTTTTCATGGCTATGGCAGCAGTTTTTGATATGTGGTGATACTGTCTGTATTATACTCATATCACAGTTGGAGTTAATGATTGCCAATAGGCTGTAGTCCTTTAGGCAGCTGTTTGAACACAGCATGTGTATGTCAGCTGTGATGTCCATCACTTAACTTATGAGCAGGAAAGGGTCTAGCAAACACCCCTGATGTACTGACCTGATTACTGGACCTGAGATATAGGTCACATCACACATTTCAACACAGTGAGATGCCACATACATCACACACTAGTTTATCCTTTTGCTGATATAGCTGTTTATGGCCACATATGACAGTGTTGATTGAATACCTCAGTGTGTATTTGTGTCAAATGCCTTGTCCTTGTCAAGTTCCACAAGATTACACTGCTGTCATCATATATGCCCTCAATGACCTCTTTGAGGACATCTCTCAGATGTAACAGACTTGATGTAGCATAAATAACTCATTCAGGTCTGTTGCACACAGCTGGAATATTACTAGTGTACATGCAGAAGAGGTCTATGATGACATGTTGGTCTACCTTACATTCAAGAAGAGTCAGGATTTGTCTATACATGCATGCATCAAGTGCTGTCCCTCCAACTCAGGTGGATGCATGTTGAACTACACCCTTGTATGTGAACATAGGCCATGTGGAGGGTGTATTGAACTACGTATTCAACTATATCAGGAAGGTGTCTGTGCTGAGTCATGCCATAGGTAATCTCTGATGTTGTCACAGTCCACTGATTTCATGTGATAGGCCTGGATGAAGGTAAGACAGTGCATATTGCCTATCGTGATCTGGCCTAGGGTTTTGATACAATCCTCCACACAGGTATCATTGAGAAAAACTCCAAGCTGGGGAGTAACCCTTACATCAGTTGTTGGACAACCAATTGGCTCAATGACAGAACAAATCACGTGAAAGTTGGCGAATCAACCTGTACCAGTAGAGCTGTCACCATTGGCAAACCCCAGAGTTCTGTGCTTCGACCTTCACTGTTTGAACTCTATTTCTCGTCAGTTCAGAATAAAGTATATGTCCTTTGGCTTTCCAAGTTTGCTGATTCCTGCATATTGTGTGCAATCATTGAGTCCATTAATGGTGATAACATAGTACAGGAGGAGCTAACACACACAATTGAATGGTGACAAAGGCACATGATCTACAGATAAATGCAGAAATGGGTATTTGCAATGTTGTTTGTCTGAAAAGTGGACTTCCATGTTAATGAAAGTATTGACAATAGTCCTGCTAAGCAGAAACCCATTGATGCAAGCATTGGGAACACATGTAGATAGCCATCTGAACTTTGACCACCAAGTATCCACACTAGTATTGAAAGCCTATGCTGTGCACATCACAAGTCTCACCATCATCTTGAGATCTTAGGATTGTATGACAGTACTGTAGTCAAACATAATCACAACATTAATAGAGTATAATCCTGTTTTTTTTCATGTATCTCACCAAGACACATGTAGCCACTGGAGAGGCCACAGGGCTTTCTCAGCAAGATGACACAGGGCCTACAAACCATGCCATGATGTATGTGGATAGATTAAAAGCCATGTCACTGTAATCTTTATTGTATGGATGAGGTGACTTCTGCCTGGCCTCCAGGCCAGTTTCTGACCCTGCCCTTGTGGGAATACTCATGTCCAAAAATCTGATATAGCTGATGACATCAGCTGTGTCTGTTGAGGAGAATTTAATTGTGTCCCACATGCTGGTGTAAACTGCTCTCTCTAATGTCAAGCAACACCATCCACACACACACAAAGATGACTGCAGTGAGAATAGAACCCCTACCTAAGTACACAGACTACAGAACCCAGTACTTTATGCAAGTGCCACAGGTCATCCAACTTGGAGTGTATAAAATACTGAACAAAGAGCTCAGCAAGACTGCAAACTCTTTTATTAACACTTCTGTTACCTTGGCTCAAACACCTTCAAGGAATAAGTAAATTCAAACAGCAGCAGTCCTTTTATACACAAACAATTGGTTATTAACATTAACTAAACCATTAATAATACAGTTATCTGCCCATTTACCCACATGAAACCAACAGAAAAACAGTGAAGAAACAAGTTACCCTTAAAGAGACATATACTCAATACGAAGAAACCTCTATTTCATGAAAACATTTTATACATATGCATATACTATATTCCAAACTTTATATACCATATTTTATGACAATTTAAAATAAAAAATGAATCATTTATTGTATAGATGAGGTGACTTCTGCCAGGCTTCCAGGTCAGTTTATGATCTTGCCCTTGTGGGAGTACTCATATCCAAAAATATGATATAGCTGATGACATCAGCTGTGTCTGTTGAGGAGAATATAATAGTGTCCCACATGCTGGTGTAAAACACTCTCTGTAATGTCAAACAACAACTCACACAGTTGATTGCAGTGAGAATAGAACCCTTACCTATCTGAATTCACAGACTACATAATCCAGTACTTCATGCAAGCACCATGGCACAAATCTATCTTTTAAAAGACTGCAGGTGAACTTACAGTAGATGACATCAGCAGGCCATGTAGGAGACAAGATAATGAGTGGACTGCATGAAATAGATGTGTAGGCATCTGGAAGTATCAAAATACTGTCAATCCATGCCATTAGAGCAGTAACTGTGGGATAAACATTTCTGCTTTTTTTGTCTCTACACACACATAACCAGTTGTCTGCAGTGAGAACAAAATCCCTACCATTCTAATTACACAGACTATAGATATACACAAGTGCACAGCACAGGTCTGATATTTATAAAATTGCATATGAACCTATACTAGATGACATTAACAGGCCATGTCAGACAGAAATATATTTGGTGGACTACATGAAATAGATGTGTTAGCATCTGCAAGAATTAAAATACTGCTAAGTCCATGGTATTGGAGCAGTAACTCTGGGATGCACACTTCTGTTTTTCTGTCTACAGACAGATGCACACACACACACACACACACACACACACACACACACACACACACACACACACACACACACACACACACACACACACACACACTCACACACACACACGGCCAGCTGACTACAGTAAAAAAAGAAGCCCTACCTATCTATGTACACTGACTACAAAAATGGTATGTTATGCAAACACCACAGCACAAGTCAGACTTTCATGTGACTGCATGTGAACTTATAGTAAATGACATCAGCAGGCCATATGGGAGACAAAATTTTGTGAGAACTGCATAGGCTCATAGCATCATATCTTCACAGGAGGATACTAGCTTAATGGCCTTACTGTGTTTAGAAGCCTGGATGTGTAAAAACAGTTACTCTTATTGAGCATAGTTTGATGGTTGTTGTTAGCAGAGTGATTTATGAACATCACCAACTGGCCCTGTACATGAGGACACAGGTGCCACACCAGAGGTGACTTTACAATCACCCAACCAGTAGTCAATGTTGTGCTTGAACACGGTTATTGATAGCACTGATTCACATGCAGTGGGAGCCTACTACAGATGAGTGTAAGTCACTGAGGGATACATGTGTCTCCCCAGTCTGTTCTGTTAATGTCACAGTCTAGGTTGAGAGCCCTGTGCCAAGTTATTCTTGACCTATTTGATTTGCAGATGTCCAGTATTTACAGTAGGGTAGGGTCTTCTCTGTAGGGCAGGCATAGGTCACCTCCTAGCAGCCTTTATGATGCTGAGTACACTGACAGGTCTTTCAGTCTTTCCATGTATGTCATGTTTGTAGGCCCTGGATTCGCCCAGGCACATCCCTGTGTTTTCTCTAATTGCTGCAGGTGTCTGGTGAGGTACAAACAGAAGGGAGCATGGTACTCAACTGGTGGTCTGAAAAGGGTAGAGTACAGCAGATATATGACCACTCTGGTATTGGATGTGATGTCCATATGTATGATGTGCACAATGCAGAATGTGTGTGTCACCACTATGGGCACATGTTGATGAAAGTGGATACTGCTACCAACATGTGTTGCCAAGTCTCACAACACTGTGTTTGACCTTAGAGGGGTGCTATATATATCATGGTTTACTATCATGTTACTGAATCACAGAACATATTTTTTACAAAAGAATAAATTGAATAGTTGCATTTAAAGTTCCAAATGTATGAAATGTTGAAAGTTACGTTATGAGAAGGTCGACATTCACTTTTCTTGTAATTCAATTCAATTGTTAAATCATGGCATATGTATGTTAGGTAAATGTGAAAACCATGTCAGCCCAGATAGCAGACATATACATACAGGAATACAGTATACAATATACCCTTAGTCATACACATGATAATGCATAGATATATACATAAATAACTTTCACAATACTAGTACCTTAGCCCTCAAACATATAATTCATATCAACTCCACTATGTCAAGTATTATAAATGAGAGTGACTATAATGGGAAGTGGAACAACAGTAAAAGTGTATGGAATATGCTTTAGTCAAACCCAGGGCAATGTGTATGGCAGTCCTACAATTACACCTGTTGCCACAAGAAGGTTGCAAAAACACTTGTCTATATTGCAGTTCATTGCTATAAACTCCAATGTCACAACAGTAAAATACAGGTTACATACTCTGCACTAGAACCCAGGACCATCTGCACTCTATTACTACACTTACACCTGCTGCCACAGAACTAGTTGTATGAAATTCCCTATTTAACTAATCATTTTTAAGGTCTCACTGTTAACCTCCATGCAAAGTCACTTAATGGTTTCCAATGGTATCAATTGGATGTTGCTGGTTTCTTTTTTGGGCTGAGTCCTGTCTGCTTCCTGGGTGGGCCAGTTATCTAGTTTGTGCACTGCTGCACTTTGAGAAAATGAAATAAGAACAGCCAAACCTGACATTAATTTTTTTTATGGTCACATGTTTGTACTAAGCAGCTCATTGCACAAACACTAGCCAAAAAAAAAAAAAAAGAAAAAAAAGGAGAGGTAGTTGAACTGAGGAAAAGCAATCTATGACATACACAATAGAAAATTTTAGCACACATAATATATTTCTACGTACATCTAGATTTGAACTCTCACTCCAATGCACCTTCAGAACACATGATGGGTGGCTTATCCCTGTTTGCCACACCAACAGCTTTGTAGCAAAGAACTGAGCTCAATCTGCACACAACCAACTGCAACAGCATCTACAGTGATATCAAACCATACGAGTGTTATTTGTACATGTATTAGTTTTGGATGCAGTGCATCTAGTGATCACACAACCTGCCATGACTATTGTTTGCAAATATACAGCTCTGCCTTACATTTCTGTGTTTGTTGGCCATTCTTCATTTATCTGAGCAGTAATCTGAGACATGCAATATATAAGCCATTATATATCATTGACCTTAAAATGTGTGAGGATATTAAGTGGGAATAATATCACATGCAGTTGCCAGCAAATGAAGGGCAGGTTGGATGTTAAGGAACACAATATTTGACTTGTGTGCTGCTTACTTACATTTACAACCTTACATCTAACACTTTGTTTATTGAACCTGACAGACCCAGTGGAAGTAAGGCAGCCTGCAGTGCTGTTGTGTTATTCTTCTCCCATACACTAATCATTCACAGCTGTAATCCATTTAAACCAAGCAATGAGTGAGTGCCTGCAGTATGTTTACATCTCCTACATGGACCCAATTCTTTGGGATTCAGCAATTCTAATGAGTTCACACATCATTTGCATATTCACCATGCTAACAGCCTTGAATCTACACCACATAAAAAGGCAACCTTGAAGCTAGACAAACTGATGGTAAGGAGACATATTTATGTTGAGAAGACTGCAGACAACCCTATTTTGTTAGAATATATCTGTACAGCAGAGGAATGAACTTCAGAAGGTATACTTCCATTTGGTGAGCTACACGCTGAATATGCTGGAATGTATTTAAGAAAAATCTGAAGCAAAGGTTTTTACACTTTTATCTGTATGCACTTGTTAGAAGTGTACTGATGGCATGAGCATGTTTGTCATGCCATTACAGAGGTATACATGATTGTCAATACATGAACATGGAATGCTGCATGATGGATATATACAAATGTTTCAGGGACAGTTCCTTTGATAACCCTTTTAGCATTTCAACGATGGATTGTTAGCAAAATGTGTCATTTTCTTTTTCTTTTGGGGTGGCAAAGGTGAGTTACTGTTATGGCACAGGCAAGGATAGACTGCTGTTTTGTGGGGGGGGGTCAAAGGTGAGTTACTGTTATGGCACAGACAATGATATGTTGCTCTTGTTACTCTCCTTGTTTTGCATCTTGCCTGTTGTTTGAATTTCACATCTGTAGACTGTTGTATGTTTCTACAGAGGATAATACTGAGTGGCTACCTTTTCTATTGTATCTACAATCAACTATTAAGTACTTATGTGATACCTATTTGTATTATCCTTCTGTTGTTTTTTAGGACACCTAGGAGTATGCTACCTAGGTGTGTCAATCCTCGGAGACCCCCTTCACCAATGCTAAGAACCAGGTAATAGTGGATGCTTAGACAACATGGTGCACCAAATGAAGGGTTCCTGGCTAGTATCAAGGATACAGACAGCTCACAGGAGAGTGCAGTACAGCATGTTCTGGATGTGGGCACAGCAGTGTCAGAGACAGCAAGCATGTCCCACAAGATGCTTACAGGTAGGCTTTGGTATCCCAACAGCTGAATACTGTTGTATAGTACAAGTATTGAAATCAATAAGTTACTTCTGTGTCACGTCTTTTTTTTTTTGGGGGGGGGGTTGAAGATTGCTACACTTATTAGTTTAGGTTGCAGATGTCAGCCACTTTGTTGTTGAAAGTATATTTAAATGGACATATAAAGGGGTAAAGGTATTACCCCTTGTGTTACTGTTAATTTTGATGATGGGTCCCTTATCTCTGCTTAACCATCTGGATTGCAGAGGATTATGTCATCTTCAGATGGTAAGCCAAACATTTTTATATCAGTACTGATGAGCAATTTAAAGAAATATTTTAATATGTGCTGTTGATGTCAGACCTGTTGTGTGTATTGCTGTACTGTCTTTAATAGTGGCAGCATGGTTACTTTGTTAGCATATATTAGATTATAGTACTGTAGATATTAATTTTTTCCTGTGCTTGTTACTTTTTATCACAAGCGATCATAACAGTGGGAGTGCAGACCCTCTGCCACCTGATGACCAGACTCTGACAATGATGGTGGAAAAACTGAGCCACAGACAAGGGATGTATAGGTTGAATCTGATACTGAGGATGACATACAGCCATCACCTGTAATTCCACTGGACACAGTCAGTAGGCATATGCCGACCAATTCCAGCAAGCCCTCAGAAATTGGACAGATGCAGGGTGAGGCCATTGATCAAAGAAGTGTAGCTTCAGTGTTTGTTGACTCTGGTCATAACTAAAGTGTGGGAAAGATGCCATGCAGGAGGGTTGATAGGGGTGCTTGGAGGGAGCCAGCTGTCCCTCCTCCACCTAGAGCAGTTGTCTCTTCCCATGCCAATAAACGTATGTTTAAGACCATGATATTGGCTCAGGCACATTCCCATAGGTGCTCCAGACAAATGCTCAGGGTGGTAGATGTAGCACAGTCTGACATGCATAACTGCCTCTATTGTGTTGCTGATTCAATGGATCAGATGAATGACACATTGGAACGATCAGTGTCTGTGATGGACTGAGGGGTGTCTGTCATGGAACAAGTGTTGTCTGTGATGGAATGTCAGCTGGTTGGGGAATGGCATCCTCATGGGTGTAGGTCAGATACATCATCCGCTGTTAGCCAGTGTGGCTCTGATCGATCACATCCCCATAGTGGCAGTACTTCTAGTGCTCTGTCAGTGAGTGTGCTCTCCACACCCAGACATGGCAGGCCATGGGGTCATGGTCCTAAGCATCTCCATGAAGGGACAAAACTTTCAAAGGTGTAGTGCACAGAAAGAGTACCAGTAAACCAAAGTACAAAACACACTAAAAGAGGGTCCAAATGGATAAAAATAGCTTTATTAAAAGCAAACAAAGTATTAAGTGCTTTCATCCCACATCAAACAGGGACTTCATCAGAATACAAATACATTCACATACTCAACTTACTTAAATATACTGCCTAATTAATCAATTAAAAGTTAAATTGAAAAATTGAACCAATTAAAATATTGCAAACCTCACTAGTATGCTCTGTATCTAACCAAAAAGAACATATCAGATATTAACAAAGAAGGAAAACATACGCCACAAACTGCTGAATACAAATGATTGAAATAAAATTATTTGAAGCTTTACAAAGTTATAGTTTGTTAGACCTGGTCTTTAAAATTGAAGCAATAGGAATGGTATCATTTAGCCCAGGAGGTAACATGGCTGCTAACCTGAGCTCATCCAGGAGACATCAGTTACATTCAGGTAGCAGCACTGCATCTGATCGTGGCCATGGACATGCCAGTGTAACTCCTGGCAGAGCCAGTTCACATGGTCAGGGATGACAACAATGAACTGTCACCTTTACTATGCATGGCTCACACCTGTCTGACATACCAAGACTTAGAGCCAGCACAGAGCTTGGCTGTGTTCATGCAGGCACTCACCCACCAATTTCACCTAGTTGGACCCCTACAGACACACTCACACACAACACTTAATAATGTTGTCTCAATGGCCATTTGTTGGTTTACCCAACTGTCTGCCTGCTTCTCTTCTTTACACACACACACACACACACACACACACACACACACACACACACACACACACACACACACACACACACATAACTTTTGTGTCAGCCTAGGCTTTCTACCTCCCACACACCATGTGCAAGTGATAATAACTGTGCCATATCCCTGTTTTCTATCTTTTGAATTCAGGGATACATAAGGTTTGTGTCTGATGTTAGGGTACATAGCTAACTTAGTGCTTAGTATATCTGCATTTGTGGTGTTGAACTGGTATTTGTAGCTTTGACTTATATTGGCCTTGGAAAGTTAGAGATTGATAGCATCAAAATGTCTCAACTTTATAGTGAATGATGCTGTGAGGTATGGGAAGTACAAAACTGCAATGTTTATCATTACTTTCTAACTTCTCTCCTTAATGATTTTCCAGTACAAATGCATGGTACGAAACTGAGAGCATGCCGTTATCATCATTACTTTTGAGAGGTATGTCTGTGTGAATTGTTGATGCCTAAGGCCTATGTCTTAGTAATGGACACATATAAGTCAAATAAGTCTCTACTGTCACATGTTAAAGTACAAATCTCCCACCTTTTACTTGCTTACCATACCAACTAATGAAATACAAAGATATGTCATGCATTTATATTATTAAACAATACAGTCCAGGTTCAGGATTTAGCTTGTAAATGCCAACAACCACTTCACGAAAAAAATCACGAACTAAAAAAATAACAAAAATTAGGAGTCAAAGGCATAATTAGCTGGATTTTATCAAACTTTACTGGTGCTTCTGATACCTTGGGCAAATTGCCTTCAAGGAATAACTTCTACACCATCATGCAGCCTTTTAAATATAAACATTTTCACACATTGTAATTAAATAATTGAAACCATCAGTGACAATGAAACAGTTCCCATGCAACAAAGTAAAGAACACCAAAAAGCTTGCCCCCATCCTGATTAAAACCATAGCTCAATGTTTTCATACATCTTCACTTTACATAAATAATTAAACTAGAATATGAAAATTAAACATTAAGATTCATAATTCATAACATTAGGTTTCAATGTTCTGTAATTAATGATAAATCTGGTTTACATTTGTAATAACCTATGTGCAAAGTTCTTCCCCAAATTAATATGAGGTTTAGCTAAAACACTGAAGAAAACAATGCTGTCAGATCCTGCATGTACTGAATGGAAATGCTGAGCAACAAGACTATCTTAATTGCAGTTTCTAATATCCCTCAAATGCTCCAAAATCTGCTTTTTAACCATTGTCTTTGTTTGTCCTACATACCACTTTGAAGGTGTACATCCACAACCTATAATGTATACAACCCCACAAGAGCAACAATCAAAACAGTCAAAGGTTCTGTGCCTTCTCCCATTCATTTTATTACCAGTTACATTTTTTATTCTTCCACAAATTTTGTGTCTCCCACAGGGAAATGAACCCAGATGGATCCCCTCTCATTGCAATTTCTTTAAATTCAAGATTTCTTTTAAATTCAAAAATCTCCCATATGAAAAAGTTATCCTTTTGGGAACAATCTTACTTAACACCTCATCCTGACTAATAATAGGCCATAAATTACTAACCACTCTTCAATATAGCTGAAAAGGAAGAAAATCTACTAACAAAATAGATGTCCTTCTCACTATTGCTCGACTCATCCCTTATACCATCCATGTTTCCCATGCTTCTCTGAAAAATAATCCTATACATATGCCATGCTTCACCAACCCCCATCAAAGTGGTATGTCTCTGAAAGGTACCTGTAGCTAAGATTCTAAAGGCTACGCATACCTTTGTCTCCAGTGGGATGGGTTCCCCTTGACTGACTCTGGCTCTGAGTTGAGGATGGCAGAGGTCACAGAGTTTCTGTAGTATGTCCCTGTCCACCCTGTAGTGCTTTAGAATTTCAATATCATGTAGGTTGTGAAAAGTTAAATGGAGCCTAAAAACTCTTCTCCTTAGCCTAGACCTATTAGCAGCAACAGCAGCAGCATTGGCTTCAGCCTGTAGCACATACAAATGACTTTAAGCAGCAGCAACCCCTAAAATTTTGTCTGAGTAGACTCATTCCCATGGCTGTGTGTTAGACAAGATCAGGAAAATTTTGAAGAAAATGTATATAAAGATATTGAGCATAATAGGAAACCTTTTTATATATACATAAGATGTGGAAGGAGTAAAGATACACAAATTGATAAACCGTGTGCAGATTCTAAAATGTATTCTCAGACACAACAGATTATAGATATATTTACAAAATCTTATGCAAAAGAGTTTGGATCCACAAAAGGGGTGGTAAGTTGTCCTAGTGACATTCAGGTAACCCCAGATACTGGAATCAAATTAGATTATATTGAAAAAGAACTGTGCAAACTGGATCCAAACAAAGCACAGGGAGGAGACAGAATAAGTAACAATGACCTGAGAACACTTAAGCAAGAACTTACACTGCCATTGCATCTATTATTCACTAGGTCATTTAAATATGGGGAGGTTCCTCAAGACTGGAGACATGCACTTATTAAACCTGTCTTTAAGAGAAAGGGGAGTAGGACAAACCCAGAATCATATAGACCATGAAGTCTACTTTCATGTTGTGGAAAAATAATGGAGAAGGTAATACTGGATAATTTATTGTCAGAACTGGATAGCTTGGGACTTGAAACCATATATCAGCATGCATATGTTGAAAATACATCTATTACCACCTGTAACATGATGTTCTATAACAATATAATAACAGCTGTGAATGAAAGATAGTGCTGTGATGTGCTTTATATAGATTTAACTTCAGCATTTGGCAGGGTCATGCACAAAACACTGATCAAAAAATTAGTACAACTAGGTATTGATGTACTGTTGATAAGATGGATAGCTGCATGGCTTACAAATAGGACATGGCAAGTATCACACGCCAACTGGACAGGTTAAATCTTTGGTTACAGTCAAGGTGTCCTACAGGGCTCTGTACTAGTCCCTTACTTGTTTAGATTGTATCTTTCAGACCTTACTTTTTCATCTGAGGTGTTCTAGTCTATATGCTGATGACCTGAAATTGGGTAAACTGATTACAAGTGTTACAGATAAGGCATGTCTGCAAAATAATTTGACTAAATTGACCATTTGGGCACAGGAGAATAATATGCTGATAAATACATCAACAACTAAGCATATGAGATTTGGGAGACATAAACTGAAAGGTGAATATTTAATGCAGCACACAGCGATTTAAACTGTAGAATCATTTAAGGACCTGGGTATATGGGTAGATTTAGCTATGCATTTTTCTAATCATATCAACCAACTGGCTAATGATAGTTATAGAACTATAGGTTGTATAAAAAGATTTCTAAAGTCTAGGAAATCAAACATAATGAAGTCATTGTTTGTTAGTGACATTCGACCCAACCTTGAGTATGGAATAATAATATGGAAACCCTATAGGAAAACAAGCATGAATAAACTGGAAAGAGTACAGCGGAAATATACTAAGGGCATCCATGGATGTGAAAATCTAAGTTATTATGAAAGACTAAAATATCTGAACTTGTACAGTGTCTCTTACAGATATTTAAGAGGAGATCTTATTCAGGTATATAGGGCATTTAGGGACAACTACCTCTGCGAATGTTTGTGGTTATCAAAAAGTATTAGAGAATCGTCAGATAACCTATGTAGAAGATTCTATAGGAATGAGAAGTGTACTAATTGGTTCTCTGACAGAGTAGCTGATGCTTGGAACAGACTAACAAATTACATTGAAGCAAGTACTAGTTTAGATATTTTTAAGAACAGCCTGGATATTTATTATGGGAACAAGTGTTTTGGCATATTGGCAAGCTAGAAGGGCTTTAATGCCCGTGCTTGAAACATTTGTATGTATGTATGTATGAATGTATGGCTGTATTCCAAAAGCTTTGGAATTCACAGGAAAAATGAGCACAGAGTCTACATGGATGCTATATAGCTAGTTGAATAGCTTCGCCATGTTGGACTAGTTAATTTGCATGCAACTTAGCTGCTTAATTCAATCTCCCCGATTGTCTTATTTGTGTGATTAACTGGTAGAAAAGTTGTTAACCTCTTTATATGTAAATTATTAATATATGCCAAACAAATGTAGCTACTTCTATGTTACTCACTGTAGAATATTCATGTTAATATATTTAAATAATTCAATAATTTTGTTAATTGTTAAAGTAATTGTTATACTTGTATATTTTACTATGACCAAACAATATTGAAAACAATCTTCAATCTCACCCTGGGATTCAGGAAAGCTAAAACTCCATGCAGGAACAGTGTAGCAGCTCCTGCATGGAGTTCAGCTGTGGAGCAATTCAGCAAACAGCTGATCAGATGTGCATGAGCCTGTCTACACTGTTCCTGCATGGAAGACCATGCAGCATGCTAATCACCTCATTTGCTGATGAAAACCATGCAAATGAGGTGAATTAGTGATTTAGGAAGCTGCCAGGTTTCCGTGAAGGAACAGTGTCAGTGCAGAAATGTGTTCAGTAACTTAGTGAACACTTTCTGCAAAAAAAGAAAACGGAGGCATGAAAGCACAAATAAAAGCATGTATTTACATCTGTAGGCATGCCAATGGCCAAATATATGGCCATTGGTATGAATAAATGTTGAATTTTAGTAAAAAATATATTTTTCTATGGCTGATATTGGCCATTTAAGCATAGTGCAGTGGTGCACAAACAGGATTGTGCCGAAAATATTAAAAAATGTGAAAACCCAAGTTTAAAGAAAATTTGCATTTTGCCATTATAGTCTATGGCATGCAGAATCAAAACAATACCAAGGGACAGTGTTTGTCAAGGGGAAAGGATCTGTGGTAGTGCAGTAACTATGGACTAAGGCAGTGGGGTATGCAAATGAGGGGAAATTTACTAAATCACAAAATATTCTAAGTCCAAAACCTGCACCTAACTGTGTAGGTGCTAGAACAGGATCGTGTAGGCAGGCACAGCAACTAACATGAAAAGGGGGTGAGTCATGCTTGCTGTAAACACATCGGAGTTTCATTGCCCGAGTTTGTGCTTAGCTAAGCACAGCTAAACAATGGGGTGTGTCTGAGGCTGTAATGTCTTACACCATGAAATGAAGAGTGTGTTCGTATCCAGGGAGGGCCATTTCTGCTAAAATGTGTTACCTTACCTAAATGGGGCTGTGCAGCGTGCACTGGGACTTAAACAAAAAAAATAAATAAACACAGGAAATGGTAGCACTGTGTATATGTAAGCAAGTCTGTGCAGCACGTACTGGGATTTATACCACAAAAATAAAAAATAAAAAATACAGGAAATGGCAAGTGAAACAAGAAAAATTAGGGAAATAGCAGAATTGAGGCACTCAAATACAGTGATAGAGCTGGCAGGTGGAATGTATCATACTCAGCTAATCACACAGGCAGCATCTGCAGCACACCACTATAAACCATGCAAACAAATTTCAATCTGTTTTGCCCACAAAGTCTACACCATCAGTGTACACAGATGGGCAAATTCTACCTGACAAAACTAACAAAATGTTAGGGGCTGCTGTCCCCTTCATACATCAGGATGTGCAAGATGCTGAGGGTGGCTAAGAGGACAATGCTGACAACAGCCCCATACTTATGAGGAGGAGAAGAAGAGTGTTCAGGCCCAGGGTAACCTACCAGGGGCTACATAATCTGGAGATAGTAGAGCACTACAGGGTGGACAGGGACATACTGCAGCAAATTGTGGAGCTGTGCCTGCCTTGGCTCACATCCAGAACAAACAGAGGGAACTTATCCCAGTGGATACCAAGGTATATGTAGCTCTAAGAATACTAGCTACAGGTACTTTCCAAAGACCATCTGGGGATATCATGGGGGTCTCACAGGCATCTGTGCCCAGGATACTCCACCAGTTCCTGGATGCCATGTGACCACATGCTGAGGAGCACATTAAATTCCCCACCACCCATGAGGAGAGTACTCGCAATATGCATCGCTTCCACTATGTAGCAGACTACTCGGAGGTACTTGGTGCCATAGACTGCATGCACATCCGCATCAAAGCACCACCTGGTGTCTGGGATAGGGTCTACATAAACTGCAAGGGGTTCCACTCCATCAACTGCCAGGTTGTATGTGATGCCCATGGGATTATTATGAATGTGTGTTCTGACTGCCCTGTAAGCTATCACAGCTCCCACAGCTGACATTCCTCAAAGCTGTATCAGTGGTTTGCCAGGGGGGGGCATCCCATATGGTCATTTTGTGGGGGATGCTGGCTACGCATTGAAGCTGTGGATGATGACACCCATCAGAAATGCATACACACCCACACAAGAATGCCATGATGAGGCACAAGCACAAACCAAGATCATTATAGAGCATTTGTTTGGGATGCTCAAGTCACAGTTCCACTGCCTTGACATATCCAGTGGAGCTTTGCAGTACTCTCCAGCCACATGTGCACACATGGTCATAGTATGTGCCATGCTACACAATATGATCCTGCGTAAACAGCTGCAGTAGGAACAAAATGGGGAAGGGCCACACAACCCCCCACTATTGCCAAGGCCTCCACAGGTACAGAGGAACTCAGAGGAGGAACATCCTGAGCCTGTGCCTGTAGGCAGACTGAGGTGTGCCCAGTATACCCTGGCCTTGGCAAATAGGCAAGGCATAGCACATACACTGACAATGTAGGGCCCCAGGGACTGATCTCTCTCTCTCTCTCTCTCTCTCTCTGACTCACACACACAGTAAAATGGATGCCAAACATAACAACACCTATACCTGACCATGTATAGGCAGTGTACTGTGTGCTTTCAACATAGTCATCCCTCAAGCACCACCCTCACAACAGCTGCAGGCACAAGGTAAGCCAGTGTCTGTAACAAATTAAACTAATGGAGTGGAATTTTCTGATGGCATATCTATGGTATTGATCAAGCATGTAAGGGAATGGGGTGGCTAAATGGTATAGCAGCAGGCAACTGACAGCTCTGTGGGACAGCAGGATGTTTATCTCCAGTTCTGCCCTACCCACACCATGCAGTACCACCCTAGTCAACAAATACCACTGCAGTATATGCAGTGAGCCAAATAACTGGGGGATCATAGGTCACATGCATGGAATTCAAAGTGGGGGTCCCATACCCACCACCAACCCCACACAGAAGATCAGCTGTAGACAACCATACAAAAATGCCTGGCAAAGGCCCCCACATGGCGACATCCATGAAATCCCCATCCACAGACTTTTACACAGTGATATCACAGCAGGTCTGGCAGTGGCAGTGTGGCTTTGAAAAGTAAGAAGTCTGAAACTACAAATGTCTACGCCAGAACAATTTGACCTATGGTTGATACTGTTATGCCTGTAGTCTGAAAGATGGGGCACACCACTATGCTACATGGGACCAAAATGTTAAGCAAGTATCAGCACAGTATGTGCAGATATGTATTGTGTATAGTCATGTCACCCCGCCCCCCCCATAGTGCCATTAAAATGCAGTAACATGTTTCTAGACTTAAGAAGCATCCAGAGTGATTGTGCAATAGTAACAGAAAGCAATTGTCAGTAACATCCACAGTCAACTTACTGTTGCCATCCCAAGGGTCTCTCCTGCCAGCAGCCTGGGAACATATGATTATCAGAATGTACTGCCCTGCTACAGATAGCCTGCATCTGTCACACCTGGCCTAAAGACCTCTGGAAAATGCCTATGGCTCACCCATAGTGCCCTTTAGGGAGTGCCATTGCGTCCATAACACCAAATTAACACAGTCCACAAAATCCAAAGAAAGGCCATGCTGTCAACTGCTAGGAGCAAACCTGCCAGCCCCAGGAAGCCAAAAATTGGGACAAAGCCATGAATAATGGGGTGATGAAGGTCCACAGAGAAGCACACCTGTGAAATACTGCTCTACTAATGTTATAAAGTTGATGGAATGATTTGTAGTAGCATGGAATGTCTGATGAGTAAGAAGTCTGAAACTGCAATGTCAACTGTCAGTAATATCTGACTTCTAGCCTGAGTGACTTGCAAAACACTTTTGCTGGAAAACTACACGTTTGGGTAACCAACAAGATATATGAACCATGGATGTGGACATTCTGTGATACTCTGTACAGTTGACAGGCAGGGCTAGGAGTTTAAACATGGGAATGCACTCACTGCAGGCAGGCAGGCCTAACCCTGAAAGATGGTGACATGTCTGCACCCACAGAACCCAGGGACACAGCCATAGGGAGTAACACACCCCTCCCTGATCACTCATCCTATACAACATCCTGACCCCAACATGTGGCCATCCAAGCAAAATTAGGTGGGCCATACATATATATGTGACAAACACACACCTCCAGGCTGGTCAAATAGTCTGACACACACAAGACTCTCCAAGTGCAGTCAACAATTGAGGAGAGCCAAATGCAAAGTACTGGTAGCTATAGGCAAACATATCTGCCCAGGACACACACCCCCTACATATCCTATCTCCTACATATCTATCTGGAGTCTGCCTGTCATCCTGAACCTGTCTGACTTATATTACCCAACTGTGGAATGGAAATCAGACCAGACCAGAACATAAATGCACTGAGATTCCACAATTGTAATATATCAGCAAGGTGTTGGACCATTTCTACAGCATCACCAGTCAATTGCTTGTAGGCACACCCCTCATCAGCCTGGATTGTGCAAGAATGCATAGTATCTGGCCCATAAACCTTGTGTGTGCGTCATGCATTCTGTATTTCCCTGGTAAATCACTGTGATTATCTGAGGAGGTATTCACCATGTACTGAAACAATACATGACAGTGTCAAATGGCATATATGACAGATGTTTTATAAAACAAGCCCTGTAATCCTAGCAACCCATACATTACTGAGAGAATGTGTCACAATCATTGCATGGCCCATTGTCCCCACAATTGGATAGGCTATATCCACATATCCTGCACCAACAGTTTGAGAGGTACGGCTGTAGCACAAAATAAACTGAACTGGAGTACAACAATCCCTGGAATGGAGTCCCACATGTACTATAGAAGAACACACTGGCCATGCTCATACACTTAGAGAAATGTCAGTAGAATCTACGTATGAACAGGCCTTCCCCACCCCGTGCACTTTCCATTGCCCCACCTTAACAGTCCTGAAGATGTCTGTCACCATAGAATCCATTTTGTTAGGCCCAGCCCCATAAGCTCTGTGGCATGTGAAATAACTGCATAACACTATAGTACAAATAACTAGTTAGGTTGGAATTCTAATCTCAGTCCTGGAAAATGTAAGAGTGAGTGTGTATATATGTGTGTGTGTGTGTGTGTGTGTGTGTGTGTGTGTGTGTGTGTGTGTGTGTGTGTGTGTGTGTATGTGTGTGCAAAACTGAGGGAGTTGTGTGTTTGTTTATAGGTGAAACAGTTTTATGCCATTCCCACCCACGACACATACCAGTGCCCCACTTCATCAGTCCAGATGATGTCAGTCCCTTATCAGCAACCTTGGCCAGTTGTTAGCCCTGTAAGTTTAGTAGTGCATGTGATAAATGCTTAAAACTATAGTACAAATGACTAGTTTGGCAGGGCTTTTCTCTTGTATCCGGCAAATGTGTGTGTGGGTATGTATGTTTGTAAGTAGAAGCATTTTGATGTTTCCCACCCACTGCCCTACTTTATCAGTCCTGCTGATGTCATTTCCCATATCAGCACCTTTGGCCAACTCTCAGCCCAGTAAGCTCTGTAGTGTGTATGGCAACTGCATAACCACTATGGTACAAATCAGTAGTTAGGTAGGGGTTCTATTCTCACATCTGGCAAGTGTGTGTGTATGTGTGTCTGTTTGTAGGACAAAATATTCTGATAAGTTTGACACCCACTGCACTACTTTATCAGTCCTGCTGATGTGAATTCCTATTATAGGTTCACAAGTGTGTAGTAGGAAATGGCCCAGGAGCCTAGCACATAGAAGGGCCCTCCCATTGTGCCACCCAATGTTACATCACAGTGCCTGTATCAGGTATAGCCACTGCTGTGATCCTTGGGTTGAACTGTCTATTACCCATCCACTCATCAAGATGTCTCTGGAACAGGGTCAGATAGGTGCTCTGCATGACATGTATGGGAAGTGTATTCCAGGACATGTGCAGTCTCTTGTTGAGGGACCTGTCCCGCCAGCATGTTGTGGTGATTGTGATACTGAGGTAGAGACCCACAGTGTGTGGTGTGGCTGGATTTATATGTAGCATTTCTAAACCAGCTGGGTCAGACATGGCTTTGTAAGTCAAGCACAGATAGCTGCTAATTAGGTGATATGACATAGAGAATAGCTTGGGTCTTCTGAGTCTGTCTGTGTAGTATGTATGTTTAATGGCTAGGAACCCCTTTGTAAGGTGCTTCTGTGGCTTCTCCAGCTGTAGCAGCTGTCTAGTGAGGTACATGGCAAATGGGCCATAATACTTGGGGAGTGGTCTTATGAGGGAATAGTAGACAGAGATCATTACCACTGTCTTCCTGGATGCAAAACCCTTGGTATGCAATGTGCCATATAGAAGGACTTCCTGACCACAGTGGCAATGTGGTGCTTGAAGGAGAAGTTGCTGTCAACCTGTGTTCCCAGATCCCTTATAATACCTGCAGTGTTCATTGAGCTCCCATTAATGTGGTACTTACTGGGAACTGAGTGTCTTACGAAAGGGGATGATGATGCATCTTATGGTGTTAAGCTTCTGGACATGGTTCTCACACCACTCATTGGTCTCAGTGAGGCCTTTCTGTAGGATGTCTGCATCACTTGCGGAGTTCATGATAGCTCCCAGCTTGCAGTCCTCTGTGAACATGGTCAGCCAGAGTTCCTCTGTGTTAGGCTGGACTCATGAGAAGTAGATGCTGGACAGGACACTATGCAGTACTGATCCCTGTGGGACTCCACTCATGACTGATTGTCAGTCTGACTTGGAGTTTGCCACTGTCACACTGTGTGTTCTGTGAACCAGTTTGCAAACCACCCACTGATATAGGGGTAGATTCCTAGTCTGTTGGGTTTATTAATAATCCCTGACTGAGAAATAATATCAGAAGCCTTGGCCAGATTGAGGTAGGCTGTATGCAGTGCCTTACTGTCATACACAGCCCTGGTGACTCACTGAAAGACATCAATCAGGTTGAGCAGGCATGATCTGCCATTCACAAAGCCAAACTATGTGGGGTCCACAGTTAGGAGATCACCTATATATTGATCAATCAGGCCCCCGATGATGAGGTCCATACCTGTACATAATAGACTTGACAGGCTAAGGGCCCCATAATCACTAGGGTCTGTAGATGCTACGCCTTTATGGAGAGGGATAACTGTAGCAGTGTGCCATTTTGGAAGGTCAAAGCCTGAGGTGAGACAGTGACTGACCAGGGCACACAGATGTCATGCCAGGTCTCTTTGTATGTCATGTAGAACACAGCCATGGATATGTTGGGGTTCCATGGAAGCTTTATCCTTGCCTGTGGACAATGCAGGTCTATCCTGGCCTGCAGTAATGCTGGGTGCCTGGCATTCATCTGCCATTATGATAAACCCCTTGGGGGGAGGGGTGAAGCTGGCACTGAATGTGTTGGCAAGACTGTGGCGAATATCTGTTGTCTCAGGATAGGAATTAACATTGTGCAGTAACTCACAGCACTTGTAGTTATTGCTGTGGAGGTTGTTGATATAACTATCAAAGGCTGTTGTGATTGTCATCAGTGTCTGCTGCAATTCTGCATTCATAGCTGCCTGTAGGTGATTCCATGAGGGAACCCAAGTTGTGTTTGAGGCTAATAAGGGGGTTCACCAGTCTTGGGACACCACCTTTTTCTGCAACAGTGTCCTCCTTCTGTTGTACACTTTAGTAATGGCAGAGGACCATCACATTAGCTTCCGGTGTTTGCAGGACAGTGTCTGTGTTCTGTTGGCTATGGCTAGTATCATGCATGCATGTACATGTTTGTGCACTGCATATGTGTATGATGCAACAGTCATGCAGCTATTTCCCATTAGCATGGGTGCAGTGAAGTCATCGACCCCTGTTTTTATGACTGCAAAGTCAGCATTGGAGAGGTTTTGCAAGGTGGCTACCTTTGTGGGGGGTGTAGGTGAGATGTTGAGTTCCATGTTGATTACATCATGCTTGGATATGACCAGGTAGGGATTGACAACTGTGGTCAAGGAACAGTCCCATATGTAAGTAATCAACACAGGTCAAGGTTGTTGTATCCTCTACTGGGGGTCAGTATGAGCTGGTCCAGGGCATTGGAGCTGATGATTTTCATGAAGCATTGGGCCAGTGTACTGGTGCTTGACTACTTTCCACACATAATGGAGGGGTAGTTGAAGTCCCCTGCGATGTCAGTGTTGTGCTGTACAGTCATAGATGCCAGGGTGTTGAGGAATGTGCATTGATAGTCTAGGAACATAGCCTGGGACCGATAGCAGGCTATGGTGTGAATTGCACTATTCCCCAAAGTCAGTTGTACCGGAAGTACCTACGATGCATTATACTGGGATACTAGTCTGGAGGTGTGTGTATAGCCATTATGAATATGGAGATAACACCACCTGTGAAGGTGTGGTCCATGTTTTGGCACTGACAGTTGTGGAATGCGTCATAGCCTGTTAGTGCAGGGCTGTTGTCTGCTGCTGTGAACCACCATTCCGTTCCAGCACAAATGTCAATGTCCTCCACTCTGAAGAGTGCTTTGAGTGACTACATCTTGACAGTTAGATGTCTACTGTTGAGCAGCCTGACCCTCAGATTGCATAATGTCTAGCTGTTATGGTGATAATTTGAATTGAAACACTGCCTAATAAAGTACTATAGGGGTGGCAAGACACTTACCCTGTACCTGGAAACCCAGGGCTAACAGATTTTGGACATCTCTGGAAAGGCATTGAAGTCTGTCAATCATGTTATCCCAAGCAAGATATACTGGATCCCCTGATAATGACACACAACACATAAGCCAATGTTGCAGTCAATTATCTGTTGATAGTACTACAGTATCATTCTGGGTGATGGCAGTATACTGCTCAGGTTACTGTCACACCTGTATGGACCACATAATCTGAGTGTTCAACCATGTTTCTTGCTATGTAGTCCAGGGAGGTGTGCCTCAGGTCATTCACACCCACATGGATGATGACAGAGTGATACTTGTAGTTGTGGAGTGGCCTGATTGGGTGTGTCATGTGTTGGATGCTGGCATGTGATAGACAGTTGGCTGTTACCTCCTCCATAATCAACTGAGTGAGTGGGACATCTGTGTGCCTCAGTACTGAGTCACCCATGCTCACTGTATTGTGCAAGGTGGTCAGCCTTAGGAGCTTAGGTTGAGGGGCACACTGTGTAGGTGACATATGCCCTTTGGCATGTGCTATGTCATGATGTCTGAGTGAGTGTCTGTCTTGCTGGTCTGTGCTGTTTGTGTAACTGTCCATTGAGTGCCTCTGTGAAGGTGGATGTGTGGCTTTTTAGTGTATGTCAGGGCTGTCATAGTGAGTGGTGTGGTGGGCTATGTGGTCCACATGGTGTGGTGCTGGTGTTGATCTTATCTTCTTGACAAGCTAGTCCAGTCTTTGCTGGAGAGTGCATATTTCCACATTTGGTGATATAGGGGTAACTCTCACTGGTCTGAGTGTTTGGAGTTTAGAGGAATTGGTTGTCTGTGTACATGAGGCAGTTGTAACAGTGCCTCAGAATGGACAAGTGCCCAGGTTAATGGGTGAAAGCACAGAAAACCACACTTCAATCATGCCAGGAGGAGTTGTCATAAGTAGTAAGTACTGGGGCTAATTCCATGATGAACGAGTACTGCTGATGGCTCCCAGGTGTGATACACTTATTGATACAATAAACTGTTGAAGTGCAAAGCTATAATGCAATTGGAATTGCAAGACAGAAAGAACTAGCAAGATGTAAGGAAGAAAATGAAGGCAGACTTCCTGCCACCTATAATACTTTACCTCAGCTGTGCAGTTAGCACATTTGGCCAGTTGTAACTCCAGTAAGCACTGTAGTGCATGCAGTAACTGTGTAACACTATAGTACTAATAACTGGATAGGCAGAGGTTCTAATCTCAATACTGGCAAGTGTGTGTGTGTGTGTGTGTGTGTGTGTGTGTGTGTGTGTGTGTGTGTGTGTGTGTGTGTGTGAGAGAGAGAGAGATGTGTGTGTGAGAGAGAGAATCATGTACTTTGTGGGTTATACCATTTTTGACTTGTGTACCACCCTTTACACTTCCCCTCACTCCAATTTAGTAGTCCTATTGATATCATTCACCTTAGAAGTACATTTCGAATAGGTGAAATTATGTAAGCTTCGTGGCACATCTGATAACTGTGTAACATTATAGTAGACATAACTTGATAGGCAGGAGTTCTAATCCCAATACTGGCAAGTGTGTGTGTGTGTGTGTGTGTGTGTGTGTGTGTGTGTGTGTGTGTGTGTGTGTGTGTGTGTGTGTGTGTGTGTGTGTGTGTGCGTGTGTGTGTGTGTGTAGGTGTGTGAATCAGATAGTGTGTGGCTTGTGCCATTCTGATTTGTGTACCACTATTTACACTTCCCCCACCCTACTTTACTAGTACTGTTGTTGTCATTCACCTTAGAAGTACCTTTGGACAAGGTGAGATTGTGTAAGCTGCATGGCACATCTGATAACTGTGTAATACCATAATACAAATGACTAGATAGGCAGGAGTTCTAATTTCACTACTTGCAACTGTTTGTGTGTGTGTTTGTGTGAGAATCATGTACTGTGAAAGTTATACCATTTGAGTTGTGTACCACAATACTCATCCTAATTTAGTAGTCCTGTTGATGTCATTCACCTTACAAGTACCTTTGGAGGAGGAGAAATTGTATAAGCTCTGTGGTGCATCTGATAAATGTGTAACACTATAGTAGACATAAATAGATAGGTAGGAGTTCTAATCGTAATACTGGTGTGTATGTGTGTGTGTGTGTGTGTGTGTGTGTGTGTGTGTGTGTGTGTGTGTGTGTGTGTGTGTGTGTGTGTGTGTTTGTGTGTGTATCATATCTTGTGTGGCTGATACAATTTTGATGTGTGTACCATACATGGCAGGTGACCACCACCTGATGCCATTACTTTATATAGTGTGGTAATGGCATCTGCCTCACATTCAGCATGTGAAACCATTGTACAGGTTATGCCAGTCTTCTGTACAGATGTGTCTGGAACATCCAGATGTTTGGAACCTATTAGTGCTCTGTCTGCCTTAACAATGCCTATGCATGTGATGTTGTTGCCAAATAGGCCACAGTGAGTGTACTGACACATATGGCAGCATCAAATATCATACCTGACTGAAACTGCATACTGATACAATGTCTGCTAAACTCACACTTGTCCAGACTTATAGGTGCAATACATGAGTCCAGCTGCTTGGTTTTACAAGTGAATTGTTCATGGCATAGGTTACATTAAAGGTTGGGAAAGGTGTGAACTGACATATGGTGTTCTCAATCAGTATATATAAAAAACAAATGGCTTCTTAACATGTGAGTGTTTACATTTTATATCCACTGTATAGCAGTAATGTTTCACACATGTCCCTACCTTAGTCAGTTTGTCCAACACATTTTGCTGGTGGCTGTCCAGACATCTTGCACTGACAGGTTGTGAGATATGCTACAGGAATGTTACATTCTCTTCAGATAGGCTCCTGTGGTGACCACTGTGATGCAATACAATTAACCCCACCATATGTGAACATGCAATTAAAAAAAATATGGCTATTAGTCATAGTTGTGTGCATGATAACTTGCATGCCCTCCACATGCCTGGGGTATTGCCAAAGCACAACTAAACAATTCCATACTCACCAGCTTCAGGCTGCTGTCCCATATGCAGACCAGAGTGACCTATGTAGTTGTAGAAGAGAGGTATTGTCAGCAGACTCACATGTGCCCTTGGTAAAGGATGGATACAGCATATCTGCACATTTACAGTACAACACCCAATACTACACAATTTACTGCCCTTCACCATAGAGTTGCACTTTTGTGCATTAGAAATCCCTATCCACAACTGCAATCTGACCTGACAAATGCCTGTAGATACTGTACAGATACAAGTATGTCTCATACAGTAGTCTACTAATCCTCACTGGGACCTTACCTGCACACTCCTTGTCAATTGTGTGGGTGCCACCCTCCTCCAGCAAGTGGGGCCTTGTACCCTGGTGTTGTACTATGATGGTGGACCCAAGCTTAGCAAGGAGCTCCTCATTTGGTGTCAATGGGGGCTGCATGGCTGGGCCCCCACCTGCGGTTATGGGTTCCCTGGCCACGGCAGCAGCCCTTTGCCAGGCATGGCGAATGAGGCTGGTGGCATGATGCTGAACCTGCTCATATGTACGTGTGTGCAGACCCACCTAATTTACCCTGTTGACAGGGTCATCCAACAGGGTGGGCCTCTCCCACAGATGTTGCTGGCTTTGGCCCAACAGTACTGTGTGGTTCTGTATTATGGCTTCCATTATCAGATTGCATTCTGCTGGTGAAAAGACTTTCTGCTGGTGATGTGGCATTGCACCTGGTAGACACTAACAGGGAAATACATCACAGGACCACATGCATTTGGCAACAGCATGTCCAGTACCTGCACATGTACCTTGAATACCAGAAGCCAACATTCACAACCATATCAGTAGCCACCACTCACAACCACACTATACCCCTGTAATCTATCAGCACAGTTTAAGCTTGCATCACACTCCTGGTCCTGATGAGTCATATTGCCCACAGTGAGGGCCAGTTGTTTGCATAATCTGTCATTCCTCATTCAGGTCTGTGTAAATGGATGATATTAGCCATCTTCCATGTGGATGATGTGTGGATGGTGCTGTGGCTTGGTGTGACCAGCATTTAATGCAGCTAGGAACACATGCCTGAGTTCATGTAGGATGCAGACAGGGATGATATGGCTTCCCATGGATATTTATATCTGTTGCCTTTCAGTAGGCAATATGTACCCACTCACTGGTGATGAGGAGAGGGGTGTGGGTGCAATACATATCCACCTATAGTGATGCTGATCCAGGGGGGGATTTTTGCCCTAACCCTATCTGCATCAGGTTGCCTGTAGCTATGTTGTGTGTGTATGCAATCTGATTGGCCACTATTACTGGTTGATTTGGTTTATTGCCTCTCAGATTACAGACATATGGGAATATGGCCTTGTGACTGCCCTTGGTGGATGTCTCCAATTTGTACTCATAGTTGGCCTTGCAGTAATCCACCTGTGACATTATATGCTTGTTCAGACAATGGCTGACTTGATGACAGGTTGGTTTCTGCCTCTACTTTGCCCTGTACAGCCAGTATATGGACCAAGTTTGTGGTTTGTGTAATGCTGCTGTCCAGCAAAGGGGATTAATCTACATTGGTGGAGGCAGGTATGACAAGTAAGGTATTGCTGAGTCCATACAGCCATGTATGTGTTCAGTCAGTTGTTTGTAGTGGGCATGGCCACACACTCATAACACAGTTGGACACCTCTCCAATTTAGTAATGATAATCATGCATATTGTACTAACCATGGCTGTGTCAGGGCACTGCAACAATCAGTAACTGTAAAAATGTCACTCTTTTGGGTGCACAGTAACTAAGATTACATATGTATACAACATGTACAGCTTTTAACTGGCATTTTGCATCCCATGTCTGTTTTCATGAGGTGGACACATATACCTACCCATACTGACATGTGCATGGGTAATACCTCACATACATGTCTGTTCTATGTCACTATGGCACACTGTAGTCACACTCTTGCTGCACAGTCATCCCTCTCAACCTGTTACGGCAGGACATCTGTAGGATGCCATGCATACATGGGTACAATGGGACAAAATCAGTGACAGTGTCTCAATATTGCTGTAACATACTTAAATCATTCAATAGCACAGCAGCCTTTGCACTGACAGGCATCCCCTGGAGGATGTCCAACAGTCATATGGCAGGAAGAAAGGGGAAAGGCTAGGAGGGTGGTCTTGAGGGTAAGAAGTGTTAATGTTGGAAGTATGAGTGGTATAGTGATCAGGCTAGCCTATGTGATGGCCAGGGGATGGTTGATATATTGTGTGTGTGTGTGCAAGAGACCACATGGAAGGGGGTTATGGCTGGGTGTATGGTAGGCAGCTCACAATTATGCTATCAAGGTGTGGACTGGAGGTGGAAGGGGGTAGGGCTTCTGCTGAAGGAACAATATGCCAAGAGTGTTTTCAGAGGATGACATAAGTGTCTGATAGAGTGATGTTTCTCAAGCTGTAAGCTGATGGTGTAATGATGACTGTTATTAGTCCATATGCTATGCAAGTTGTTTGTGCAATGGATGAGAAAAAGAAATGTGATGTCAGTCGGATGACATGGTGATGACTGTACCCAATGGTGACAGACTGGTCATTTCAGCAGATGTCAATGGGCATGTTGGTGAAGGAAACAGAGGGTATGGGGAATTGATGGGTATGTATGGTGTTAAAAGAAGTGAAGATGTGAGAGGGTAGTGGATTTTGCAAAAAGGATGGACATGGCTATGGTGACTACACACTATCACATGAGGGAGGAGCATAGGGTGACATACAAGAGTGGAGTAAGATGCACACAGGTGGAATATATCCAATGTAGAGGGCCAGGTTTTAAGAGATTGGAAACTGTAAAGTGGTGATGGGGAAAGAGTATTTAGGCAACCGAGAATGTTAGTATGTAAGATGATGGTGATCAAGATGAGGTGGAGTGTGGAGGAAGCACCAAGGTTTAAATGGTGTGAATTGGAAAGGGGTGATTGTGAGGTGGAGTTCAGGGAAGAGTTGAGACAGGCACTGGTTGCCAGTGACAATCTAACAGATATCTGGTTAAGTACAGCGGAGCTGGTAAGGGAGACAGCTAGAAGGATGCTTGGGGTGACATGTGGGTAGAGGAAGCAGTACAAGAACACCTGTTGGTGGACTGTGAAAGTACTAGACAGGATACAGAGACATAGGTGGGAGAAGAAGGAGTGGGATTGTCAGAGAGATGAGGGAAGTAGGCAGGAGTATGAGGAGATGATGTGCATGGCAAAGAGAGAGGTGGCAAAGGCTGAGGATGGGCATATAAAGAGTTCAGTAACAGGATGGATATGAAGGAGGGATGAAAGGAATTGTACTGATTGGCTGGACAGATGCACTGAGCTAGGAAAGATATGCAGCAGATAAGGGTGATAAAGGATGATGAGGTATATGTACTCACAAGTGAGGAGAGTGTGTTGAGCACATGGACAGTGTACTTTGAAAGGCTGATGTATGAAGAGAATGAAACAGAGAAAGCTGGATGATGTGGGTATGGTGAATCAGGAAGTGCAATGGCTTAAAAAGGAGGATGTGAGGATAGCTATGAAGAGGATGAATACTAGCAAGCCTGTTGGTCCACATTACACATCTGTGGAAGCATGGGGTTGTTTAGGGGAAATGGCAGTGGTGTGTTAGCCAGACTGTTTACTGATATCTTAGGAAGTGTGAGGTTGCATGAGAAGTGGAGAGAAAGTGCTTGGGTACGGTGTTGAGAATGAGGTTGATGTGCAGAGCTGTGATAACTACAGAGGAATAACATTGACTAGTCACAGCATGACGTTATGGGTATGAGTAGTGGAAGCTAGGTTATGCAGTGAGGTGAGGAGCACTGGTCAGCATTAAGGTGTCATGCATGGAAAGGGCACTACTGATATGATGTTTGCTCTGAGCCTGTTACTGGTGGAATACAGAGAAGGTCAGGAGTTGCTCTGTGTCTTTCTGAACTTACAAACAGCATGAGACAGGGTGCCTAGACAGGAGTTGTGGTATTGTATGATTAAGTCATGAGTGGAAGAGATATATGTAAGAGTGGTACATGATATGTACAAGGGTGGTGTGACAGCATTGAGGTCTGTATTGGGATTGATGGACGTGTTTAAGGTGGAGGTGGGATGACATAAGGGATCAGCTGTGAGCCATTTCTGATTTGCAATGGTGATGGACAGGTTGACAGACAAGATCATACTGGGGTCCCCATTGACTATGTTGTTTGCAGATGACATTGTGGTCTGTATTGAGAGTAGGGAACAGCTTTTGGAGACCCTGGAGAGGTGGACATATGCTCTAGAGATGAGAGGAATGGAGGTCAGCAGCACTAGGACAGAATATCTGTGTGTGAATAACAGGGATGATAATGGAATGTTGAGGATGCATGGAGTACAGTTGGCAAAGGTGGATGTGTTCAAATGATTGAGATCAACATTTCAGAGTAATGAGGACTATGGCAGACAGGTGAAGAGAGTACAGGCAGGATGGAGAGGGTGGAGAAGAGTGTCAGGAGTGATTTGTGACTGACAAGTACCAGAAAACCTGATATATAAGGTCTATAAGAGGGTCGTGAGACCACCTATATTATATGGTGTGGAGACAGTGGCATTGACAAAAAGTCAGGGGTCAGAGCTACACATGGCAAAGTTATAGATGTTATGATTTGCACTGGGTGTGACATGGGTGCACAAGTTTAGCAATGTGTATATTACAGGCTCAGGCCATGTTGGACAGATATGACACAATGTTGGAGAGGCAGCATTACATCAGTTTGGACATGTGCTGAGAAGGGGTGCTGAGTATATTGTGAAAAGGATGGTAAGGATGTTGCTGCCAGGTAAGAGGAAGAGAGGAAGGCTTCAGATAAGTTTTCTGGATATGGTGAGAGAGGACATGCAGGTGGTTGGTGTGAGAGAGCAAGATTCAGAGGACAGGCAGAAATGGCAACAGATGATCCAATGTGGCAAGCCTGAATGGGAACAGCCAGACGACAATGAAGGGGGATGTTGTAATGTCAGTCTTTACAGATTTGGCAAGGATTTGACTGACATACCACAACTCTATTAGTAAATGACTACAAATATGAGGCACACATGGTCAGTGTGCAGAACATTGGACAGTTGAATGGTATGAGCTCAGTATATAACATGCAGTTCAGCACACACATCTGCAGCAGTACTTTACTCTGCACATGCTCTGTATAGTTGGATTATATTTAAAAGACAAAATGTGTATCATAGTTATATGCACAGGTAACATATGGATATGTACAACATCTCAGTAGCTGGCCTAGTCACTACAGACAGAGCCACATGGTATGGCCATCAGTGCTGTTTAGCAGTACATCAGTACAGCAAGTTTTGTTGAGACATATGCTTTCAAACCCCTATTTCCCATTAATACAGACCAGATACCAACCTATGAACCTATGAACATACCTTTTTTTCCGGACTTTTCACTGATATATCCTTTTTGTTTTTTTTTTTTTTTCTCACACGTCAGCTTTGCACTGATGAACTGTCTATAACAGAGGTGGTTTGAATAGATGGCAGCTTGCCTTTTGTAGGTTATGCTCATCTCCATGTGATGACCTGAGCACCAGTTGATGTTCCCCAGTTGCTGACTGCATGCAGAACAGCTGTATAGTTTTTCCAATAGCTAAATTCATGGCAACACACTCCTATAACTGAGTACTGCATGTGGGTATTGCTCCTATCCCTTACCTGTGAGGAAGTGATTCTGGAGGTGTGTGACCTAATACCTCTTAGAACCAGAACTGTGGAGTCAAACCAACTAAATGGTGGAGAAGATTCAAGACGTAGGGGCAGAATTTGAGTATTGCTATTACATGTTTTGAATATTTCTTGTTTAACAGGGTTTGTCTGAACATGATACTTCTGCATGGGTTTCAGTCTGACAAAGTTCTGTGTCTGCATAGCTCTCAAGTGTATGGCTATCTACATGATGGCCAGAGGTTTGCCTGTTATGTTTGGTCTGTTCCCCAGACAGGTGCTGTTCTTGGAAAATCAGTAACATTACTCTGGTGATTGCAATCAGTACATGCCAGCATCCATTTGTGTTTCAGATTTTATATCCCTCAGAAAGGATATGTTACAACAAACCATGTAACACCAGCAATTTTCTCAGTGTATAAAAACATTATTTCAAGTATGGCTATGTTTTTGGGCTTCTGTCCCAAATTATGTCAGGCTTTGTATAGATGCCATACAGTAGAAGGATGATAGGTAGGGTCTACCATTATTTTTTTCTGTAATTCCTGGTAAGGGGAAAGGGTAGACAACATGTGAGACTCTGTACATTCAAGAGGTTGGTGTATGGCGAATGTTCATAGATGCCCTTGTAACATATTTTATGTGTGGGGGTGTAACAAGTGTTTTGCAACAAGGCTGTTAGAACATGTGAGACATATTACTGATGAGGAAAAAGACAGTTCTATATCTCTACATTTCAATGATTCTCACCATGGGAGTAGTAGTCATGAAAGAACATTTGTCATTTACAGAATTGGTTTAAATTCATAAATGTGTTAATTTATCCCCTATGGGGGGTTAAATGAGTAATATAACTGAAGGCTGTGTATATACATGTAATTAAGTGTAGTGGGTTACAAGGTACTGGTTTGGAAAAAGTCTACTTCTCAATTTGGTCAGTCATAAAAGAACAATTGTTATGTACAGAATCAATGTATGATCTTAAATGTGATACTTTATCCCCTAGGTGGTTGAATGCGGAGTGTAATTGGAGGCTGTGTATTTAAAAGTACGTAAGTGTTAATTGCTTCTTCTAATTAAGGTAAGTATTTCTTGTAATGTGTTACTACTTGAAGGCTTTGGCAAATACATCAGAGTAAAATGAACTTGTGTGAATTACTGGCTGTTTGTATTTTTGTTTACTAAATTCACTCACTGTACTTGTTTTGCTAAGAGGTAATTGTATATATCTGGCCATTGTGTATGGCCTATCATGGTTTTGTAGGAGCATACTGTTCACTTATTATTTGGACTGGGGGGGGGGGGCAGATGTGAGTGTCATGGGTCCTTTCATATCCAACTGTGCATGCTGCCCCAGTTATGGGTGGTCTATCAGCAGCATATGTTTGTATGGGCATTTAGGGACATGTATGCACATATATATATTTTTTACACACACACACACATATATATATATATATATATATATATATATATATATATATATATATATATATATATATATATATATATCTATATATATATATGGATCTACCTGACAACATCGACACTTCACAACACCGACAACAACTTCACCGACACCACATAATCGACAGTTCACAAACACGACACCTCATACACTCGACACATCATAACAACAAACAAAACAAATCCCTGTCCAAAACCCACACACACAACACAAGCACACCAAAATCCTTACAAACCAACACTAACCCTTACATACACAACTATCTACAACCCTAACCGAAACCCTAACCCTAAGGTCCGTCACTATCGCACACTCACCTAACCCGTAACCTAACTCACTTAACCCGCCCCTAACCCAAAAAATATCACTACTGCACCCTTACCTAACCGGCGCCCTAACCCTAACTCACTTATCCCACCCCTATCCCTACAGACCGTCAACATCGCACACTTACCTTACTCGCACCCTTACCTAACCGGCGCCCTAACCCTAACTCACTTATCCCACCTCTATCCTTACAGACCGTCAACATCGCAAACTTACCTTACTCGCACCCTAATGGCCGTCACTACCGCATACTTACACATCCTTTCCCCATCTCAGTGTTCTCAGCGTCGGTGGTTTCCTCTGTCGGTCTTCTGACTTGTCGATCTTCTAAGTCATTGTTGGTGTTATGACATGTCGATGTTGTCAGGTAGATCCATATATATATATATATATATATATATATATATATATATATATATATATATATATCTGCACGGCAGTATCTCTTGGTAATATATCTGTATATTGCTATACATATATATTTATATCCAAACAAATCTATCTATCTATCTATCTATCTATCTATCTATCTATCTATCTATCTATCTATCTATCTATCATCTATCTATCTCTATATATGGGTTGGGGGGGTGGCCTAATGGTTAAGGAGTTTGCCTTACAAATACAAGGTACAGGGTTTGAATCTCACAGGGGATAATTGGCAAGGCTTAAAATGGCTCGCAAGGGTAGTTAGCCTAGAAAAAAGGTGGGATGGTGGCCTAATGGTTAAGGTGTTTGCCTTACAAACACAAGGTGCAGGGTTTGAGTCTCACAAGGGATAATTGGCTAGGCTTACAATGGCTTGCAAGGGCAGTTAGCTTAGTACTAACCTATATGTAAATATTTTTTTCATGTATACATTTATAGATGACAGTCATTCCTGATTGCACAGTGTGTCTTTCCTATTTTAAACTGACTGTACTGCATGATATGTTGTAAAAACATCTTAATATCTTACAGCTAAGATTGTTAAAAAAAAAAAAAAAAAAAAAAAAAAAAATTAAATTACTACATATGTTTAGCAGCAGGTTGCAAGCATGTGGGGCAGGGATCTGGCCATTCCGGGGACAGTCATGTACTGTGCAGGCTATTTCTTAGGGATTGTATGCTTTTTTTTTTTTCAGTGTCCATGACACTTACATGCTAGTTTTACATTTCAGTGTCTGCAGACACTGAAATAATGCATAATATTAGAGCCAGGCTCTAATATTATGCTACTTCCTTGTTTGAAAGTGCTGTACAGCACTTTCTGAGTGCAGGGGGTGTGTTTAAGTGTCCGTCCAGGACTTATACACATCCCCTGCACTTGTACATGGATCTGGTAGGTGTAGGCATACAGCAGCATGCCCTCATTAATATGTGGGGCTTGCTGCTGCTGTATTCCTACACAGAACAGCCCGTGCAAAAATAGACTATTCTTGACAAACCGTTCATGAATCTGGGGGGCAGACCTTCGTATACCTTATGGAAATAGAGTGAAATTTCTCTTTCAAACTCCTCTCATTGACTTATCACCAGTTTAAACTTAGATAAATGGTCAAGAAGTATTTCAAGATATTAAAAAATAATCATTTTATATCAATAAAGTTAAATTCCATTTCACTTGCCCCACTCCACCCCCTATAAGAACTCAGAATACCAAGCATACCAAGCATTAATGTATAAACAGTAAGGAAACTCAAACTCCCTGATTCTTCCTCATTACCATTCCCCTTTCCTCTGTCCCAGTATCAAAATAAAGCATAAACCATTCCTCAGGGCAGCAACACATCACACTTCAAACAAATTTAGAAATAAGTTGTTTCTCTCCAGCAGCTGCCATGCCATAATCAAGCACTAAGCAGTCAGTCAGTGAGAGACAACCAAACTTCCAGGCACAAGCCAAAACAATAGGAAAAAATGTAGCGGCATCCCCAAGTGCATAAAAAGATAAGAACAAGCAGATGAAAAAACATATTTGTTTCATACATATGCCAACATGATCCAGAGTCCAAAATCCAATCAGCTCCAGAGCATATCATTCAAGCAACTTCAAATCCATAGCTCACAACCATAATCACACTTAACAACAAACTAATGAAAGGAGACATAACTCTAGTAGCAAAGCATTACATCATTATCTAGACTTAAAATGCAGGTGTCTCATCTCTGCCCCTTCATTCATAAGTGATATACTCAAGCATTATTTCCACTTTAGCATAAATAAAAGTTCAAAAATATTTCAGAGGTATATTACGAGAATAATATAACAGTTCTGCAGTTTACTCTATCTTACCAAGAAGCACAAGCTTCACCTTGTATTCATTGCCCCTTCTCTTGGCAAAAAAAAAAAGAAAGCAGGACATTAAGGCATTTAAGAAGGTATACATGAACAGGGTTGAAATACAGACCTTCTCCACTCTCCTTTAATATATTCTTTTTTTCTTTTACCCTGTCACTATACTAACTACTTACTAAACCCCAAATAACAGCAGAGTTTATATATGAGAACACCAGTGGATCTGATTTTAGCCAATTTAAAGATAAAGTATGCTCTGTCCCTAGGAAAGTCTGTGCCATGTTCAACACAAATCAGTCAGTCACAGAGAGCCAATCTAATCATTGGACATAAGCCAAATGCAGGAAGGAAGAGAGCAGAGAATGTTTCTATTATGGAGGAGAGATGACAAGAAACAAAAGAAAAAAAAGCTAATTTCACACATATATAACCAGACTTCATAGTATCTTCTCTCGTGTATAGAATTCATTTGATTCTCAAACAAATCTCATTCCAATCATATATTAATACTTGTGTTTTGAACATAGGAGTTTCATTTTACCATTTTCTTTTAGAGGTGATATGTTTAAGCACTTGTGTTAGTTATAGTCATTTATATTATATATTATACTGTTTATATTACTTCTGTATGGTAGAAATATTAGAATTTAAATAATAAATTAACAAGAACAAGTAATCTATATTTGCTTTAAAAGATGCTACATTTTTTTAAGTAACTGTATAGAAGAACACAATATGCGTCCCTGAAGATCAGTACAAAAAGTTTATATTTTCAGTTCAGTTTGTCTGTCAAGTCTTCAGAGATTTGTTGCTAGAATGTGCGGTTGGTTAAGTTTTTGTTTCCTTTTTTAAGCCAGTTCATGAAGCTTTGTCCGAGTATCTCTTTATGGTAGGAGCGGACCAGTCCATCTCTTCCATCTTGGGTATCACACTGTTATTCTTTACAAAGGAAGTTGCTTCTACAATAGAATTGAATATTATAGATCCAGTAGATAAGCGTATTCTTATTATTGCAATGAAAATTACTTGAGATTTAATTCCATTTTGCTTAAGGAGCTTCACTATTGTACAGCATTTATTTCTGAGTTTCATGGTTTTAATTACTGTCAAATCTTATGCTGTTCTGCCCAAACATCAAGTGAGATTTTTCCCATGCTGCTTAAAGTACAAGTTTTTAATCTATAAAAGAAGAAATTTTACAGCTATACATCTTGGTGGAGATAAAGCAGAGGGTATAGGTTTACTTATAGTTCTATGAGCTGTCTATACCATAGAACAGTCCATTTTGCAAGTTAAACAATCCAGCTATCCAAGTAGCTAAAAATGGTTATGTCTACTTTTTTCATTTAAACCTTCTTACATTACATCTAATTTTTCTGTTTTTGAAGTAATCTGATTTATTTATTCAGTCTGTGTTTCTTCTTCTTCCTTCAGCTTCCCTTCTACATAATTTGAAGCATTTTCCATATCAGTAAGTTTAGCTTGATGTTGGTGTGCCATTTCTTTGAGAAAGCCTGCTTGTTTTACATTGTTTTCTCTCATGCTTTCTAAGTTTTCCTCGAGTCCATCTATTTTCAATGATAATTCCTGAAGAGTAGTAGTTACTTGTATGTTCTTTAGTGAGGTGTCAGCATGAGAATTGTTAGAAATATTCATCTCTAAAACAATCTGGGAAGTCTCTGAAGTATTTCAACAAGAAAATTGTGGAATAACTTCACCAAATTCAGCAGTAGTATATCTATGTGTGCATAAGATTTTCTGCAAATAAACTTTTCTTTTATTATTAATTTTTCCTGAAACAGTTTAAAGTTACTGAGAAAGATGCTACTTTCACTCATGCAGTCAGGCTTCACCCATGAAATTTTTACTTTTTAGAGACTATTTCGTATGTTAAGCAGTATGCCTAAAGGCAGAAAATAGTATTTCTAGACTTTGAAACAAGTCTACAATATGCTCAGGCACTCAAAGACTGTTGTCTCACAGCCAGGAACTTCGGCATCTTGTAGCTCATGCAGGCTGCTGCTTGTGCTCAAATTCAACAACATAATCAGGCAAAGTGTGGCAACTGTGCAGAGAGAGAGAGAGAGACTGGAGCTGGCACAGTTCCCCAGAACACAGTAGCTGAGTTTGATCAAGGTAAGTGTGGCAGCAACAGGTAGGGAATGGAAGGGGTTCAGGACATTCACTAGGGTTTTAAGCAGCAATCAGGAGTGGGACTTTGATTTATAGAGTGGGAGTGGAGTTAGGAAATGATTGATGGCTTTAGCTGTGGTGGCAGTGGAGTTTTAGGTTTGAGTAGTGACTGGAGACTCTAGGGCTAGAGATCAGGAGGGGTGTACTATGGGTTGGGTGAGGGATAAGCTGGTAGTTTTAGGGATAGAGTAAGGTCCCTTGTAGGGCTATACAGTTCAGTAAGGTCAGGATGTAGAATGGCTTAGTAATTATCTAACTTTGAGTTAGAGGAACTTAGAGCACTTGCCAATTAAAGTATGTGGCAGTGAGCAAGTGTGCCATAGGCTAGTAGCACGTGAGCACTTGTATTATCCTGTTTGGAACACTTGTTTTGTCATTACTGGGTTGCCTAAATTTCATCAAGCCATTGCTGTTTAATAGGCACATAAGAGTATCAGTGTTATTTCACACTGTCTTTATCGGTTAGAGAATTATTCAAAGATTTTAAAGGTGTTCTTACTTTAATCATCAGTTGATGAGCTCTATTAGCAAGGAAAAACTAGGATATTATTTTTGGAGCAGTCATTTGGAAAGTACACAAGACGAGAATTTTCCACACTTTCTTTTTGTTCTTTTTTTATGAAAAATAATTGATGTTAATGATCTGTTGCTCCTGCAAAATGTAATCTTGGTAATAGGGGAAATACTGGTAATTGCTGTGATGCTTTATTCTTGGTCATATATAATGAGGGAAAATATCTAGTTCCCCCAAACTCTGACAGGCTTATCACTATGTGGATGTTGATTATAAATGTTTATGGTAACGTTGGCTGAAAGACTGGAGGCATTCATTGACAAACCTGTTCCTTAAAGATAAATGTAAGCTTATAGCAGGCAGTTAGACTTTCAGAAGCAATATGACACCATTGTGAGTATTGCATCAAGTCAAACTCAATGAATCAATCATTTCACTATTTTAATTGTAGATTTTTGTTCTTGTTGTGCTGAAGTGGTTTAGGTTATAGATAGATTTATGTGGTTAATATAAATAATCTTTGAAAGCTCATGGACCCAAGTCAGAGATAATAGTCATCTTTCAGAGAATGACCCATCAGTGAAACCCTCTTTCTCCCTCCCATTTTTCTTCTATAGAAAGCATTACTGAGATGACCCAAAGTTTATTAGTGAAGGAATATAGGCAGGGATATAGTGAGGTAAAACTATGTTTTTTCCCACAGGTGACCTACTGATCTATATCAGATCAAGATACAAATTTGTCAGAATATATAATATTCTAACAACTTTTGTTAAATATGCAGGTTATAAAATTAATGTTATCAAGGATCAGGCATTTCAAAGGTTACAGGACAGACAACTGTTTATTTTCAGATACAAATGAATCAAATATTTGGGGATTATATGCCCCCCCCCCATAATTTCAGGGAATTATTAAGATATCTTAGAAAGATATAAAGTAGATCATTAAGACTGTTGTTATCATGGCATGGATATGGAGGAAGGAAGAGCTGGACCATTGAAAACAGCTAGTGAAAGTGATTAGTTTCTTGTTTTATGTAGGAATCACAAAAGAAAATGCAATGGGAATATGGGAATTTTTTTTGATGGTTTGCAGGTAATATTTAGTCAAGTGAACATACTACAGAATGCCTACAGTGAAAGGACTCCTCAATTACTATTGTTGGCAGGTATAGGGCAAGGGAAAGGATTCCTAAAAGTATAGTGTGACATATGTACCATTACAATAACAGCAAAACAAACAAGTTTTTTCCACTACACTGCATAAAAACTTGGAGATAAGTCTACAGCTTCAAGATTTGGACGATGTTTGGAGAAGGGTTTGCTAGGTGACAAGATGTACCACTAGACCTCACAAATTCATAATTTTCAGTTAAGTCATTAAATTATGACAGGCATTTGAGTTGCAGACTTCATACCCTTCTCAAAATGTGTGGTAACACAATATAGTTTATTCTAGCAAACTCATAAATTTAAAAGTGCAATATTTAAAATCTGTCCCTATTTTTGCGACTTTGTCCCCATCATTTTTGGCTTTGTCCAGATTTATTGTGCTATAAGTTTGAGTGATATGATACTGTCTACCTCCCCTCTTTGAAAATTAAGCTATAAGTCAGAAAAAAAATAGTGAATTTTAAACCAGCCTGGTATACTTTTAAGATTTTCCCATCCCCTGATGTGTGTCTACTCCTCCACATTCCTATTACTTATATTCTGCTACTGTAGACTGGATTCCACTGGTAATTTTTCTACTACAGGAACACTTCCCAGTAACCTAAGTGATCACCTTCCCACATATGCCCTCAGAACCTCCACACACTTTCCTAAAAACACATCCTGAAAAGCATCTGAAATCTATTTTTTTTTCAAGTTAAGTTCAACAAACAGTTTACCTTTATAATGTTGGCAGCCGGAATGTCGAACCTGCTTCCATGAACACCGAACTGCGACTTCACAAAATCTTGAATACCGAATTTCCGAACTGCAAAATATCGCCCCCTTTTTGACCCACATTAGCACTTGTTTGGAGGTGTTGTACAGTCAGAAATGTCGACATTCATGTTTTTTTCGAAATTTTAAAGTATTCATGGTTCCAGTTTCACAGAAACGGTTCAGTGATGTGGCCATTCGGTAATACATGATCTACATTATAAAGGTAAACTCAACAAACTATTAAGGAATATAAACTGGTCAATCCTATAGCATCTCCCTCTAGAGGCAGCAGTTCAATATTTCAACACTACCTTTCTAAGTATACATAATATCCTTTCTCCAATGTTTACAAAAAGAGTCAAAAACAATCCTGCTCCATGATTAACTAAAGCATGTAAAAACCTCATGAAACAATGGGATACAGCCTAGGATCACTAGAAACAGAATAAAATAAGGAAAATCTACTACTATACAGATAATTCTGCAACCAGGTAAAGAAGCAAGTCAGTAAAGACAAACAATTATATTATATCCACATCCAACATAGATATAACACTAACCCTAAAATATTCTGGTCCTCCATCCCATCCATATTTAACCTCTGGACCAAACAAGAACACTGTCCTAGCCTTGAAACCCCACTGGCTTTAACACTCACTTTACACACTCTATTACTTCCCTTATCTTAAATTCCTCCACTACTAGCTCCAGCTCCCCTTGTTCCACGACTACCATCAACCCTGCCTCATATTCACTTCCTGACCCTCACCCTGATAACAACCCGAATCCCCATTCTAATAACCCAACTAATTTATTACTTCAACCCATGCCTACAAGTATCATAAAAAGAATGCTACTAAAACTTAAACTTTTCTCCACCTCAGCTGATAATCTCCCACCAGAGTACCTTAAATTAGCTGCTGACTCGGTTGCATACCCCATCAGTATTCTTATCAATAGCTTTATCTCTGAATCTAAAGTTCTCAACATCTGGAAAATGTGACATATTACTCCTATTCACAAGGGGAAGTTCTATCAAGCTAACTAACTTTCATCCCATAGCTATTTTATTGCCCATCTCCAAAATACTGGAAAAACATGCATTCCCCAACAGCTTATGCAATACTTACTTCATAACGACCTACTGTCCCACACCTAACATGGTTTCTGTCCAGGTCACAGCACTTCCACAGCCCTCCTATCCTTCACTGATCCTGTAAATAGGGCTATCAGCATTATTTCTTAGCTTAACAAAAGCCTTTGACACTGTCTCACACACTTTACTCCTAGATATGCTCTCCAGCCTGGGACTTACACCTCCCTCCTTACAGTGGTTTTATAGCTACCTAAACAATCAAAAACAGGAAATAAAATGGATAAACGCCATCTCCTCCTTTCTTCACATCTCCACAGGAGTACCACAGGGGTCCATCCTTGGCCTCTTACTCTTTAACATTTTTACAAACTACATGTACACATTCTCATCCCTGGGAACACTAATACAATACGCAGGTGACTCTACTGTCATCTGCACTTCTCCCACACTTATGCAACTACACTACTTCACACAACAAACTTACCTCAGTTGAGTCCTGACTTGCTAACTCCCAAGTCTTCCTTAATCCTAAAAAAGTGTTAATGATACAGATTGTACTTATCCTGTTTTATGTGCAGTAAATGATTTAAGTGTTAGGAATTTAGCAGACCTTATGTTCTCAGCCAACTACACAGACTGTATTGTTTCTGTTTCAACTACAGAAAATGAATTAAATACTGTAAATTTATCTGACCTTATGTTCTCAGAAGAAGCTGCAAGTGTCCTATTGATGGGCACTAAGTTTGGCCCTACACATTTACCTACCCTTGCTGATTTATTGGGGGAGGTTAAGAAATTCTGCAGGAAGCTGCATTTAAAGGTTTTTTTTTTTTCAAATAAGGGGCAAAGCAGCAATGAAGCTGAAGGGAATTGTGACGAACTGTTGGATGATTCACTTTTAAATATGTCAGTTCATGCTAAGCCGATCATGAATTTTGATAACATGTTTGACTTGGACAATAACAATCCCTCTGGATTCACAAAAGCTTGCACGGAGTGCAAGATTGGTGCAGGTGCCCACACAGGCAATATGTCTGCCGTGCGATCCAGGAACAGCCTGGAAGGGCATGCACGAGTGCTCCTGCACTAATCTTGCACAGACTAAGCCCTGGTATGGAAATCACCCCATTTGTAAGTGAAATCCATGCAAATGAGGTGATTGTGCAATCCAGGAAGCTTGCAACAGTCCGTGCAAGACTAGTGCTATCTGCAGAAATGTACTCGGTTAGTAACCGAGTACATTACTGCAAAATCCAAAACATAGCTATGACAGCTCCAAATAAAGGCTGCATATCATTAAGGAAGCATGCCAATGGCCACGTATAAGGCCATTGGCATTGCAAACAATACAAAAAATATGCCAATCTCAGCTGTTTAAGCGTAGGGCAGAGGTGTGCAAATGCGATCGAGGGGGGGGGGGGATTTGAAAATAAACCTAAAATAAGCATTCTAACTAAAATCAGTATTCTGTCATGCAAGTCAACGGCAGGCAGAAGACAACCTGGCCAGTGAGTAGTGGTTGCTAAGGGGGAGGCTCAGTGTGAGATATGTAACTATGCATTAGCAGGCAATCCTATGCAAATGAGGGGAAGGATAGTGAATCCCAGTTTCCCCAGCATGTGAGGCAGTTCCCAACAGTGTAAGAGTATGAATAGCTGGGCTCAAGACTAGGAGGTAGGTGACATCATGGGGGGGGGTGTCAGGCATACTGTAAGCGGATTGGAGGCCTGTGGCTCAGGTTTGCTCCTAGCTTAGCACAGCTAAGCTAGGGGGTGTGTCTAAATCTGCCTAGCACTCTTAACTAAGTATAAGCGGGTGTGCGCTCCACGCACCAGGTTTTACAGGAAGAAAAAAGAAATTAAACCAGGAAATAGCAGTAGTGTGCACATTTGAGCACTCTGTTTGTGCAGCGCGCATATGGGTTTAAACAAGGAGGCAATGGGAAGGGAAAACAGCAGTAGGTACTCAATGAGAACTAGCATAGCTGGCAGGTGAAATGTATCAGAATCAGCCAATTACACAGGCAGCAGCCAGCCCAGCCCAGAACACTACTATAAACTAAGCAAACATCTTCCCCTCTGGTTTTTCCCACACACTACACCACCAGTGTATACAAGCGGGGACATTTTAGCAAACAAACCTAGAAAATGAGAAGGGCTGTAGCAAGCAACATAGAACAACATGTGCAAGAGGCTGAAGGTGGTGAGGATGTGAATGCTGCCGAACAACCCACAGTGAGGAGACGGAGAAGAGTGTACAGTCCCAGGGTAACCTACCAGGGGCTACATGAGCTGGAGATTGTGGAGTGCTATAGGGTAGACAGAGACCTCCTAAAGCAAATTGTTGAGCTGTGCTGGCCACACCTGACACACCAAACTGACTGAGGGGAACCCATCCCAGTGGATACCAAGGTATGTGTAGGCCAAGGTATACTAGCCACAGGTACCTCCCGAAGCACAACTGGGGATATCATGGGGCTCTCACAGGCATCAGCATCCAGAGTATTCCACCAGTTCCTGGATACCATGTCAGCACATGCCAGTGAACACATACATTTCTACAACACCCGTGAGTGCTGGCCAGCAATATGTGTCTCTTCCACCAAATAGCAGAATACCCTGGGGTAGTGGGTGCTATAGACTGCATGCACATATGCATCAAAGCACCACCTGGTAAGCAGGGTAGGGCCTACATCAACCACAGGGGAATCCCCTCCATCAACTACCAGGTCATATGTGATGCCCAGGGCATTATAATGAATGTGTGTGCTGGCTGCCCTGGAAGCTATGATGATTCCCACATATGGCATCTGATGCAGCCGTACCAGAGATTTGCCAATGGGGACATCCCCTACGGTCACCTAGTGGGGGATGCTAGGTACATACTGGAGTCATGGCTGATGACACCCATCAGAAATGCACACACACCTGAACAACAATGTCATAATGAGGCACACACACAGGCCAGACATATAATAGAGTATGTGTTTGGGATGCTCAGGTCATGGTTCCAGTGTCTGGACACATCTGGTGGAGCCTTGCAGTATTCACCAGCTACATGTACCCAAATTGTTATGGTATGTGCTATGCTACACAATATGATCCTGCGGAAACAGCTGCAGCAAGAACAGCATGGGGCAGGGCCACACAGCCCCCACCAATGCCAAGCCCTGCAGAGGCACAAAGTGATCCAGAGGAGGAACAACCTGAGCCTTCCCCAGTAGGCAGAAAGAGGCGTGCCCAGTATGCCCTGGCCTTGGCAAAGAGGCAAAGCATAGCAAATGCACTGACACAGTAGGGACCCAGGGAATGACACCTCTCTCTGACTCGCACATACAGTAAAAGGGATACCAAATATGACACTACCTGTGCTCAACCATGTATAGGGAGTGTACTATGTGCATCTGACATAGGAAGTCCTCCAGCACCATCCGCAAGTCTGGTACACCCTCAAGGTAAATCAATCAACCTACCAATTGCCAAATGGAGTAGAATGTGTCGTTACCTGTAGCTATGGTATGGATGTGAGCATGCAAGGGAATTGGGTTGCTGAATGTTATGGCAGCAGACAGCAGACACCATTAGTGACACCATGACATCTGTAATACATACTGGAGTCACCATAGTAGCCAGCACTACATAGGGTGACAAAATCCACTGCAGGAAATGTGCTGTGCGACATGTGTGTCCTAATGACCCACACATACCAGTCAGGACAGTTCACATAATCAACAACAGTCTCAGCCAGCAGGACAGGTGTAGACAAACCCAAACAGAGCCTGTTCCATGGCCCCAGAATGATGGCTATGGTTAACCCCCCCCCCCACCCCAGACCTACACAGACAGTCCACAGCAGGGCAGGCAGTGGGATGTAAGTTCTGAAGTGTAGGAAGTCAGACAATAATATGTAGGGCAACCAAAGCCACAATCTGTAGTACACTGGTATGCCTCTAGTCAGCATGATAGTTAGCAATACAGAATGAAATGGAGTACCTGACGTACCAGTACAGTCATAGCAAATGTGTACAAGTTTCACGTGTGCCCCCCACATCCCACATAGTAATGTAATAACAGTCAGGTGTCCCCTGCAACCATGTGTAGAAATGTAGAAATAGTCTGGTGTGCCCCCCCCATCATACATAGTAATGTAATAACAGTCAGGTGTGTCCCCCTCAACCGTGTGTAGAAATGTAGAAATAGTCAGGTGTGCTCCCCCAATCCTACATAGTAATGTAATAACAGTCAGGTGTGCCCTCCCAACCCTGTATAGAAATGTGGAAATAGTCAGGTGTGCCTCCCCATCCCACATAGTAATGTAATAACAGTCAGGTGTGCCCCCCAACCTTGTGTAGAAATGTAGAAATAGTCGGGTGTGTCTCCAATCCCTGTGTAGAAATGTAGAAATAGTCAGGTGTGCCTCCCCAATCCTACATAGTAATGTAATAACAGTCAGGTGTGCCCACCCACTCCTGTGTAGAAATGTAGAAACAGTCAGGTGTGCCACCCATCCTACATAGTAATGTAATATGTAATAACAGTCAGGTGTGCCCCCCACTCCTGTGTAGAAATGTAGAAACAGTCAGGTGTGCCCCCCCCCCGCTATGCAAAAATGTAGTAACAGTCAAAGCCAAATGATCAATGGATACCCTGCAGAGACAGCATGCTACCTGTCGGTGTACAACACAAAGGTCAGCACTGCAGCACAAACTGCCTGGACACAATCCACACATGCAATACAGACGGCCATACTGGGCATGATCACACACTTAGAGAAATGAAGGCAATGTCAGTCAACAGCATACTGAAATGTCATACTGGGCATGCTCTCACACTTAAACACATTAAGGCCATGACTGCAAACACCAGTGGACCAGACATATCTGGCAGTTGCAGTTGTTAGTGCAGACACTCGTCAGTATGCACCACTCATGGCTTTCACACACAGTGGATAGGAATACAGCCATATATGTCAGGACAACACACTATAATAAGCCAAAGGTAGACGTACATAGATGTGTGGAAGAGGGTGACTATGACAAGGAGCCATCCAGGCCTGTCCCACCTAGCACACAGCCACAAAGGGCCCCAAATATATGAGGTGCAGATGTCACTCACTGCAAATACTAGCCACCAGTATCCATCAGCATTACAGATTATGTGGTGCATGTGCCAGCTGTGCAACATGACTGTACAAGGAAGTAGTCATCTAGCAGCTGTATACATGTACCTGTGACATATGTCCCCGTGTGTGCCCACATGTGATGTGTCAACCCCTAGATGAATGGGTTATGGCCCATGCACACACCACCCTCCCCATAGCCCTACTATGACAAGCCTGTTGAGGTCATCCAATGTGAACTACATCTTTGGGAGAGTTGTAGCCCAGTAATCTCCCTGCCTTGTCCCATAACTGCGTACTGCTGTAGTGTAGTTAGGTAGGAGTTCTAACCCCAGACTTGGTGAGTGTATGTTTGTGTGCGTGTTTGTCTGTCTCTGACTGTGTAGAAAGCAATGCGTTTTAGGGTACTCACACTCCTTCATATACTCAACTTTGGAAAGGCTGCTGATGTCACCCACCTAGAAATACACCTCTGGGAAGATTGTAGCCCAGTAATCTCCATAGCGTGTTCTGTAACTGCGTACTGTTGTAGTGTGATAAAGTAGATAGGTAGGAGTTATAACCCCAGACTTAGCAACTGTGTGTGTGTGTCTGTCTGTCTTTCACTGTGTAGAAAGCAATGTTTTTTAGGGTACTCACTCTCCTTACAATTCATATACTCAACTGTGGCAAGGCTGCTGATGTCACCCACCTAGAAATACACCTCTGGGAAGGTTTTAGCCCAGTAATCTCTGTAGCGCATCCTGTAACTGTGTCTTGCTGTAGAGTGATAAAATAGTTAGGTAGGAGTTCTAACACCAGACTTGGCAACTGTGTGTGTGTGAGGCTGTGTGCGTTTGTGTGCATGTGTGTCTGTCTCTGAATGTGTAGAGAGCAATGCTTTTTAGGGTACTCACACTCCTTACAATTCATATACTCAGCTTTGGCAAGGCTGCTGATGTCACCCATCTAGAAATACACCTCTTGGAAGGTTGTAAACCAGCAATCTCAGTAGCACGTCTTGTAATTCTGTACTGCTGTAGTGTGATAAAGTAGTTTGGTAGGAATTCTAACCCCAGACTTGGCAAGTGTGTGTTTGTGTGTGTGTCTGTCTAACCCTGTAGAACAATGCTTTTTGGGGTACTCACACTCCTTACAATTCATATACTCAACTTTGGCAAGGCTGTTGATGTCACCCACCTAGACATACACCTCTGGGAAGGTTGTAGCGCAGTGATCTCTGTAGCACATCCTGTAACTGCATACTGCTGTAGTGTAATAAAGTAGTTAGGTAGTTGTTCCAATCTCAGACATGGCAAGTGTGTGTGTGTGTGTGTGTGTGTCTGTGTCTGTGTGTGTGTGTGTGTCTGTCTGACCCTTTCTGTGTAGAGAGCAATGCTTTTTAGGGTACTCACACTCCTTACAATTCATATACTCAACTTTGGCAAGGCTACTGATGTCATCCAGCTAGACATACACCTCTGGCAAGGTTGTAGCCCAGTAATCTCTGTAGTGCATCCAGTAACTGCACACTGCTGTAGTGTGATGTAGATCTGTGGTAGGGTTCTATACCCACACATGTCAGTTGTGGATGTTTTGTGTGTGTGTCACTGTCTGTGTATGGCACAATGCATTATAGGCTAGTCACACTCACTACAATTCGAATTTCCAACTTTGGTAATCCTGCTGATGTCATCCAATGTGAGCTACACCTCTGGGAAGGAGTACTCCAGTAATCTCAATGACGCATATTATAACTGCGTAGTGCTGTAGTATAATAAACTAATTAGGTAGGGGTTCTACTCCCAGACATGACAGGCGTGTGTGTGTTTGTAACATGTATCTTGTGTAGAGGTGGGTGTAAGTGTGTGATACCAGTGGCCAATGTGGAGCGGGTTTTGCATATTTCTTATATGGTGGCCCTACTATATATCACAATGTCCAATGTACAGGGATAACAGATGTAAAATAGCTGAGAGGCTGAGGTGCAAAGCCATACCCATACATGTGACATTAAGGTCAAGCAATCACAGTTAGAAACTCCAGTATTACCCAGACCACACTCTCAACCCATATCACATACACACACACACATGCCCAGGCAACAGCCAATATGTGGGTAGTACACTGCATATTGGCCAGTGATAGTAATTATGGGGTGATAGCTGGGGGCTACAGAGGGCATGGCACCCTGTCCATCTGTCTAATATGCACGTACATGCAGACAGTGCACCTTCCCTATGTTCCCCAATGGAAACCTAAAAACATGTGGTGCCATCACATGTGACTCACAAAGGACTACCATGCCTGACAACATGCCCTGTATTGACAGATGCCACTGACACCAGGGAATGCCGTTAGCATGCTATCAATTTAGGTGCAGGGTAAACCTGCTGCCCATTACCAGTTCCAGCCACATGTGGGCAAGACTGGCACATCTGATGATAATCTGTGTTCACAGCATGGGCCAGACACCCCAGGAACAGTTCCACATGTCACTGTATATGCATGTGGGAAGTGTGTACATCCCAGACACCATCCATGTCATGTACTAAGGAACACATACATGGCAAACGATTGACAGCATTGGCCACACGCAATAGTCACCCAGGTGACTGGATGGGGGATACAATACCCACCTGTGTGGGCAAATGCAGACACTACAGCCCTGAGCCACAATGCAGACCATCATCATGTGGCCTGATGCCAAGGTATACCCATTGCCTAGCCTTGTACAGCTGTCTGGCACAGTCGACCACCACACACCCATGCAGACATGCACCCATGCATGTCAGTACTGGCACCCTGTATGTTTGTGTGTGTGTTGCATGGTGCATATGTTCACATCCACACTCCCTACAACCACCATGGACATACTGAAGCATGCTTTCTGATGTCAGACACCTTCCCATACCCTTTGCCCATACAACCCCTGTATGACCCATGTGGTGCATGTGATACCTGCACAAAGATGTGTTGTGGCAATCCCTCTACTGATGAGTTGTAATCCTGGCCCTGCCAAGTGTGTCAATGTGTGTGTGTCCCTGTGATAGTGTGACTGTGTTGATGCTGGCACCTGTTCATGTGGACAGGCATGTGTACGTCACCTACCATATAGCTACTGTATCCCTGTTGCAGATGTCAGTCACCATCACATATATGTTCTGAGGGCTCCACACTAGGTAACCCATGTGGTGCATCCAATAACTGCATAGAACTGTGATAGCACTACATAGTTGCCATGGGTTTGATACCTTGTGCTGGTAGGTGTGTGACACAAACATGCTTAGGTTTTACTCTCCAACCACTCTCTGACTTGTCTTTGCCTCTGTCTGCCTCTCCCACTCCCTCTCTGGTGGATGTGGAGACCTACACCTGCTTAAGCAATGCTCATGATCAGCTTATGGCCTCTGCACAAATTACAGCCCTTCCCTGGCTGATTGCATGTGGAACAACTGTGGTAACATTCCCATAACCAATTACATAGAAACACACTCCAATATCTAGGAAAATCATGTTGGTGTTGGCCCTTTTCATTCACTGTGAGCAGGAACTAGCTATGTTGTTTGGCAAACAGCATCTCAGATGGATTGGGGATTTACCTCTAACAACATACACTGTGGAAACAGGGCAACACACAGGAGGGGATGTGTCTGACTACAGACTGTAAGTGCTGTTATACTGCATTTGGAGTGATGTTGGTTTAACAGAGTGTGTGTGTGTGGATATGACTGTCCTACATGTCTCAATACTTGCCATGTTAGTTCCATGTTTATGAGGAATCCCCATCTGCGGGGTCATCTGCAGACAGGGCAGTGTGTTGTGCCTTTGGTTTCATGTGTTACCAATGGAGCATCTATCTGTGGACTGCAGAAGGTTGTGTGAGGATTGCAGTCTGTATATGGTGAAAGCTGTGACAGTTACTGACTTCTTATCCCTCATAGGACATATGTTGCAACAAACCCTGTTACAACAGTAAATGTATGAGGTTATCACAGCAACATGTCATTATTGGCCCTGTGTATGTGCAGCCACAACTCTGTCAACCTGTGTACATATGTTGTGCATGAAGTGGTGCATATGTGCTGTACACCATAATTAGTGTCATCACATGTGATAACAAGCCAGTGAGATATCAGACTGCTACACATGTTATGTACAGTAGGGGTTATATTTGATGACATAAAATGGACATTTTGTGGATGTTTGTACAGTACTGAGGTCTGTGTATTTATGGTGAATGTCAACAGTGTGTGCATTGATAATATGTACTTTAGCCTGTGTACAGACTATGGTAGATGTCATTGTTCTAGGTCAAATCCTATCTGATGTTACATGCTGTTCCACTCTATGGTACCGTATTGGTGTACATGTTTGTAGGGCCATACACACACATGTCCCATACCACAGACAGCCATCAGACCAAAATGTGTAGGAGTTCGGTATATGTAGGGTCAATCTGTGAGTGACACATATGAGGATGGTGTCGAACAGATAGTCCATATACTGTTATACTATGCTAGCTTAACATATGTGGCTGTGACTGTGTTTACATTGGTTGTGGTTATGCTCTTTCACACAAGTGTATCTTACCCTGTGCTGTGACATGCCTGTAGAGCCTGCTATATATGCAGTACATGTGCATTCCCCCATAGGAGATGTAGGCCAGTTTTGAGCCAGTCTGCCTGTAGTCTGCACAGTGCATTGTTACATGCCTAGCAGCTTAGTGTACTTACCCGGTGAGATGTCATGTGCAGATACTTGCCAGATTTATTGCTGCCGGGCCTCCCTTAACAGTTATGCATGTCAAACAGAGCAGTGGGATGCTGTACAGATGTATGTCAATATCTAGCGGGTGGTTTGTGGCCATGGCACCCCTGTACCAGTGGTTATTATGTGTCAGGCTGGACAGGGGTGCGTAAATGCATAGCCTATGGTGGCAAATGTATTCTAGTCATTGCATGTTATACCCATCTACATGGCTGTCTACATCCATATTGTCAGACATGGTACACATGTTTAGCACTAAGGGGCTATGTGTACACCTCTGGACTGTACAGAGTATGTCAGAATGTCCAAATATATTGGCCATTATCTCTCCTGCAGTCCACAGTGGCATTACATGCTAGCAGTGGTACTTTACTATGAAGTTCTTAGGATGTCTGTCAGTAGCCAATTGCACACGTGTTATAAGCAGATGTGACCTCCAACACACACTATGTCTGTGAAGACAATCCCAATGACAGTAGGAAAAGTCTACTAATATACCTGCTATACATACCTGACATCCCCTTGCACTACAACTGTGAGACTATAGAGGCTGAGGTAGGGCTACACTCCATGTCCAGGACATATGGTGGAAATATATGTACATATTATTATCCTGATAGCCATATATATATATATATATATATATATATATATGATTACACATGTGTAGTACTTCCAATCACCACTGTCATGGCAACCACCTACTCTAACCCCCTACATCATGTGTTTGCGGTCCCTTTACATTGCCTGTGTGACAGACATCCTTCCTGTGTGTGGGCATTAGTGTTACAGACAGCAGGTAGCAATACCTCTTACAGGAGAACTGGCACACTCAGGGCAGCCACATATTTGTAGGAGGTTCAGGAACTACAGACAGAGTGTGAGTAGGGTTGTGTTATGCTTTGTATAGTACTGGTGTTACACGGTGTGTGTGTAAATAGAACTTTACATTCAAATACAGTCTGTCTGCATAGCTCTCAACTGTGGGCCTATCCTCTTGGTGGCAAGAGGTGTACCTATCATGTGTTGTCTGTCCAGCACACAGGTCCTGTGTCAGATATTTCACTGGCAGTGTGTGTGTTGAGTGCTATCAGTACATGGCTACATCCATTTCTGTTTCTAACCTCAATTCCCTGACTAAAGGTATGTTGCAGACTATCCTGTAACACCAGCAACTTGCTTAGTGTATGGAAACAGTTCTCCACATTTGTGCCTGTGTTCCAGCCTCTGTCCTCCGCCTACATACCAAGCTTTGCACATATGACATGCTGTCGGGGGTTGTTCTGTAGTGGGCTGTGAGTATATCACACTGCCATTGCTGCCATCAGTCCACTGCTGTTGTATCCCCCACACATACGGTGGGGCTGGGGCCATATATGTGCGGGCGTCACCTACACAATACATGTGTGCTCTTATGCACTCCAGAGGCCAGTGTATGTAACAGTGGTATATGGCCCTATATTATTGAGTCTGCGGAGGGGGAAGCACCATGAATGACCTAGGCTGTTAAAAATGTGGGGGTATCAGGGGTGTGCTGCCTTAAGGTAACTGGATGTACAGTACCGTATACTTCACCTATATTTACATTACTTACATAAATTGGGTTAATGCAAGCCTACTGCCTCATGCCATACAGAATGTTTTGTTTGTCAGTGTGCATGTGATGGTGTCAGTTATGCCTTGTTATGGAACAGTTACATCCCATTTGGTCACATAACGTCTTTAACACCTTGTGATTTATAGATAGAGGCTGCTGAACTATACACCTGCATTACATACTGTTGATTGTTTGGTATCCTGTTGCTCAATCTGTCCTCACTATTGTACAATTTGAAGGGCTTGGCCTGGACAGCTACAGTTGTGAACCTTTCTAGACCACTGTATTAGTATAACTGTTTCACAGTTGCATTACTCTGTTTATATGGACTTCAGTGGCTGAACAGCTATATGACATGGCATATAGAACTGTAATAGTACACAATTAAAGGTATTCCGTATCTGCAAACATGTGTGTGGTGTTTTCCCTATGACCTCTCTGTGGGTATATTTTGCAAGCAATGATTGTCATTTGTATGGGTGGCCCATACAGTGTCCAGTTGTTCAGGTGTGAACTGTAGGCATAGTGACTGTTCCATATTGTGTGCACCTTCTACATATGTATCTTACTGTACATATATCTACGTGTGTATGTATAGTTACATGTATATCTATATCTATAGATATATATATATATATATATATATATATATATATATATATATATATATATATATGCATATCTGTGTCTGTGTATTTGTATCCTGGGGATGTTGATGTCTTCCACGTTTTACATTTCCTATGGGAGGCAGACTGTACTGCATGGTATGTTACCAATACCAGCCTGACATCATACAGGTGGGCTGTAGTACTGTTAACATCTTGTGCCCATATTGTGTCAGGTCCTGGTTATGAGATCTGCAACACTTAGTAGTGTATTGCAGGGCAGACATTTTTGGCTGTGGGGGTGGGTGCCTATTCATACAAGACATATAGTGTGTGGGGCCTCTCAACCCCTTAACAGTGCATATGGACATATGTGTTTTTGTTCATTTGCCATTGCTATCTACAGATGTATGGCTATATATACCTATATAGATATATATCTGCTTATATATATATATATATATATATATATATATATATATATATATATGTATGTATGTATATATATATATATATATATATATATATATATATATATATATATATATATATATATACCTACATAGATATATATCTGCATACACATATGTAACTTGCTGTGTATATGTAGACATATAGGTGTAGACACATATATGTGTTGATGTAGGCATTTGCATGCATATATGTTCATATATATTAATATATATGTATATAGTTTTGGAAATATGTATATATATATATATATATATATATATATATATATATATATATATATATATATATATATATATAGATATATATATATACACACTTATATAGATATGTAGTATCTATTTAGATAATATATTTACACACACATACATCTAGATGTTGGCATACATTTTCTGTACTGTTGCATGACTTTACTGGATGATATGTTTCTGAAAATATGAGATTTTATTTTATCTGGCATGGCTTAGTTGTAAATCACTTTGTCTATGGTGTACAGGGTCCTGGGTTTGAGCCTTGCAGGAGCTGTCTATTTTGTTGCTGGGCAGTACACGGCCTGTTGGATACAGAGTGAATAAGGCACTTTTGAGCAATTGTAACCGGAAGTTAGCAGTGCTTAGCTCCACGCAAACCCACTTACAACTACTTTAAAGTGCCTTAATCACTCTGCATCCAACGGCCCGAATTATGCACAGCAGCAAAATAAACAGCCGCTGCAAGGCTAAAACCCAGAACCTTACAAACCATAGACAAAGCAATTTACCACTAAGCCATGACAGACATGTGCAAATCTGATGTTATCACAAACATATCATCCAGCACAATCATTTAACAGTGCAGGAAATGTACTTTAAAATCTAGATGTATGTGTGTGTGTGTGTGTGTGTGTGTGTGTGTGTGTGTGTGTGTGTGTGTATATATATATATATATATATATATATATATATATATATATATATATATATATAAAACTAAATAGATATATACCTCTCTCCATGCATACATCTATACATATATGTCTACATATATATATATATATATATATATATATATATATATATATATATATATATTCCATTAATGGGGGTGAGGGGGCTCAAGCAACATTTGTCTTACACGTATTGATACCCCCCCACCCAGCAAAACAAGTCTGCCCTGCAATACATTACCAACTGTTGCAAATGCCATGACCAGGACCTGGCACTACATGGCCACAAGATATTAGCAGTAAGTCATCCCACCTGTATTATATCAGGCTGGTATTGATAACATATCATGCAGTACAGTCTGGCTACCATAGTGAATGTACAATATGTAAGCAATAAACAGTTCTATGGTACATAAACACAGACACACATATATATATATATATATATATATATAGATATATATATATATATATATAGATATATATATATATATATACATATAGATATATATGTAACTACAGATACACACACAGAGGTATGTCTAGGAAGATACATAATCAGAGGGTGCATATCATACTGAACAGCCAGTATCCCTACAGTTGCAACTTCATCTGATGGACAGTGTATGAGTCACCCATACCACAGACAATTGTTGCCTGACACATATACCCACAGAGAAGTCAAAGGATGTAACACAACACCCAGGTTTGTATACATAGGAAAGGTTTAGTTGTGTACTATTACAGTTGCATATGCCATGTCTTATAGCTGATTATACTTTGACATACATACAAACAGAGTAATGCAACACTCAAACAGATAATTTATTACAGTAATCTGAAAACATCTCATCTGTTGGTGTTAATGCCAAGGCCTTCAAGTAGTACAAAAGTACAGACAGACTTGGCCACAGCATAACAAGCAATCAACAGTATGTAATGCAGATGTATAGCCCAGTGGCCTCTAAATACACTCTGCATGCAATCCCTAGGGGGAAAATACTTGGCTTGACCACTATGGGTGGTATATGTCACATAACAATTACACTGATAGCAGTAAGCAGTAGGCCAGCAATGCTCACAAGGTAAAATGTATGGTAATGTACATCCACATACCTTAAGGCAGCTTACCACTGGTATTCTTCACATGTTGTAACACCCTAGGATACTTATGGTGCATACCCCCCATACACTGACTTACAGGGGCACAGCACACTGTTTCATACACTGCTCTCTAGGCTGCAGAGGTGCACACATGTGTTGTGCAAATGAATCTCACATATATATGGTGCATATGATCTGTACACCATTATTTACTGACATCATACCTGATAAAAAGCCAGTCAGATAACAGACTGCTGGACATGTTGTGTGTAGTAGGGGCTGTTTCTGAGGACATTACTTGGACATTCTGTGTTTTTGTGCACAGTACAGACTGCAGAGGTGCACACATGTGTTGTGCAAATGAATCTCATATATATATGGTGCATATGGTCTGTACACCATTATTTACTGACATCATACCTGATAAAAAGCCAGTCAGATAACAGACTGCTGGACATGTTGTGTGTAGTAGAGGCTGTTTCTGAGGACATTACTTGGACACTCTGTGTTTTTGTGTACAGTACTGTGGTCTGTGTACGTAGGTCAGGGGTCTGGGGCCTTCACTATCCAAAGAGCCATTCCTGCCCCCTCACCAATTAAACTAAATTCATCAGGCGGCACAACATCTATCTGACTCCTACATTGAAGATAGCAGAGCATATATGCTTTCATATATAGTTATACTAAATATAATATAAGTAACTGTATAAGAACAATACCTAACATATGCCCATAATTGTGTTCCTGGGTTGTGATTGCTTGATGTGTGTGTGTGTGTGTGTGTGTGTGTGTGTGTGTGTGTGTGTGTGTGTGTGTGTGTGTGTGTGTGTGTGTGTTGTGTGGTAGAGTGTCCATTAATCCTCAGAGGTACAAGGAGCCACTACAACAGGGTTGAAGAGAACACATGTGGCTCCAGTGCCGCAGGTTGCAGACCCCTGAGGTAGGATGATTGACAACTGTATGTGCATTGTGCTTATGAACCATGGGCTCGGTACAGAGTGTGGTAGACGCTATTGTTCTCTGTCCTGTTCTATCTGATGTTACATGCTGCTCCAGTGTTAAGCTTGTTTATCATATGTGCCTCTGGCTGCATTGACATTGGATGTGGTTATGCATTTTCTCACAGGAGTCTGCTATGCTGTGCTGTGACCTGCATGTTGAGCCCACTATAATCGCAGGTACATATGTATTCCCCCATACAATATGTATTCCAGTGTTGTGGCAGTCTGCCTGTAATATGCCCAGTGCTATCTGACATGCCTAGCAGCCTACTGTAATTACTCAGTGTGCTATGTCCAGTTACTTGCAAGACATACTGCAGCCAGGCCAGCATAACTGTTGTGTATTTCTGACAAAGCAGTGGTATGCTGTACAGATGTATGTCACTATCTACTGGGTAGTATGTGGCCATGTGTACTCAGCACCACCAGGTATTATGTGTAAGAACAGACTAGCGTGTTTGCATGCATACACTGTGTGGGCATATGTACTCCAGTATTGTAGTGATATTCCCATGTACATGGCTAGTAACATCCACATTAGGAGTCATGGTCCACATGTCTTACATGAAGGGGACATGTGTAAACTTCTGGAATGACCAAAGAGTGCCAGACTGTCCACATATATTGGTCATATCCCTACTGTATTCCACAGGATCATTACTGTGCTAGCAATGGTACTGTACTATGATGCCCTCAGGATGACTGTCCATAGCCAGTGGTGCACATGTTTACAGCAGATGTGACCTCCCACACTCAACATGTCTTTTAAGACACCCTTATGACAGTAGCAACAGTCTACACGTATACCTACAGAACATCCATGACATCCCCTTACACTAAGGGGTTTGGACTATTGGTGCTGAGGTAGGACTCCATTCCATGTTCTGGACATATGGCAAACATATATGCGTACACATATATCCACATATCTATATAGACATATACACATATACATATCCACATACATATATGGACACATACATATCCACGTACATATATGGAGATGGGATCCAGACACATGCTCGACTAGCATATGTCCGAATCACAAAACACTGAACACACATACACAAAAGCGCTTAACATCGACAAGTGCTTCCGTGTATGTGTGAATGTTTTGTAGATCGGACTACAGTGCAGGTAAGGGGAAAATTCCCTTTTCCCCACTGTAGAGCGATCACGGAGTGAGAATAATAAAGTAGGGGGGTGTGGGGGGCACAGGAGGGGCTTCGCCCCCCCCCTGCAGCACCGTAGATTTTTTTTTTTTGAACTACAGATACACGGAAGCATTTTTTGATGTTAAGCGCTTTCGTGTATGTGTGTTCGATGTTTTGTGATTCGGACATATGCTAGTCGAGCATGTATCCTAGACCCATGGAAATATATATGTACATATCTATATATATATCTATATATATATATATATATATATATATATATATATATATATATATATATACATATGAACACTCACACATATACATATACACAGCAATGACTCCAACAAGTGGCTAAGCTTCTGATGTCATTCAAAGGGGATCCAGTATCTGTCTGCCCGGGATGACATGATTGACAAACCACGATGCTTTACCAGAGATGGTCTGCACCTGCTGCCCCTGGGATTCAGGTTACTGGCTACAGCTCTTGACACCCCCAGAGTGCCTTATTTAGGCAAGGTTCAAAGGACAAAACCACCACCATAACAGATACAAGCATGCAAAACTGAAGGTAAGGCTACTCAATGCTAGACATCTAAACCTAAAAAGGCACTCTCTTGAGGCACACCTACAAATGGGGAACATTGATATCTGTGCAGTAAATGGAACCTAGTTCAACAATCCAGAAAGCACACCTGTTATACCAAGCTATGTGGCACACCTCACCACTAAGGGCTTTTCATCCAGAAGAAAGGGGGGGGGGGTAATTGTCCCACTGTACTCATCCCTCATTATATATATCTCATATATGTATATATTTGTATGTATGTATACATATATATATATATATATATATATATATATATATATATATATATAAATCAATATATCTATATACATATATATACATATATATATATATATATATATATATATATATATATATATATATATATATAAAAATCAATATATCTATATACATATATATATATATATATATATATATATATACATGTATATATATATATATATGTGTGTGTGTGTATATATATATATATATATATATATATATATATATATATATGTATATACACATATATATATATATATATATATATATATATATATATATATATATATATATATATATATATATATCTGAATATATTTGTCAATGTATAGATGTGAGCGCATACCTGCACCATTGTAATGTGTACTCCTTCCACATTGTACATTCCCTATGGTAGAATTACATTTCTGCTTGATATGTTACAGATATTGCCCTGATAGTTTACAGGTGAATTGGCTTACTGATAAAGCATTTTAGCTGTGCTGTGGAGGGTCCTGGAATCAGGAACCGCATGTGCTGGATATTGGATGGAACAGTATATCTGTTAGGCTGTAGAGGGGGGCAACATAGCAGTAATTACCAGGTATCCCTCATTTGTGCCCCCACTGCCATTAATAGTGCGTATGGTCTGTTATGTTGCAGGGAGTGATTCAGGATGTTGTTCCCATGTGGACATGCTATACACATTTCTATCTGTAGATATACATAAATATATATATATATATATATATATATATATATATATATATATATATATATATATATATATATATACATACATATGAACATATTTATCTATCTATATGCAATTGATGTTATATAATTATTTGTGTCATAAATATATATTCTTTGCCTACTTTAACTTAATTCAGAGATCTTGCTCAGAACAGCTTTTCATAAATATTTTGCATGCATGCCTCTGGCCTACCTTACTCATATTCTCAAACTTTCATTGTTTGTTTTTCTTATCCATTGTACCCATAATATTGTTTTCCTCTGTAATATTGTTAATTTGTCTCTATTCGTATGTATTTGTATGTCTGTTTGGGGCTTTTCCCCTCGGGTCTCCACTGAAAAAGGGCAATTCTTACCCAGCTGGACCAACCTGGTTAACAAATGCAAATAAATAAATAAATAAATATAAATATAGCTGTCTATCTATCTACATTTACATATATATATATATATTTGTCCATATGTCCATGCATGTTTGGCTCGTAATTTTGGCCTGCACCTCATTCTCTTGGCAAGTGACATAGATCATCTCAGGACTGAAGTCAGTAACTACTGATGACACCTTTGTGTTTCAGACTTCAACACCTTCAAAATATGTGTTTTAATACATATAACTGTTAAACTAGTAATGTTATAAGTGTATGAGAACAATATTTGAAATATATCCCTATTTGTACCCACATTTTGGCACACTTTGTCCAGAATTCTTGCATTAAGAGGTTGTGTGGTATGATATTACTACATTTCCTGTACTATTGAATAATTGTGCTGGATGATATGTTTGTGATAACATCTGATTTATGTATATCTGTCAGAGTTTAGTGGTAAATCACTTTGTCTATGTTTTGCAGGGTCCTGGGTTCGAGCCTTGCAGAGGCTGTTCATTTTGTTGCTGGGCAGAATACGAGCCGTTGGATACAGAGTGATTAAGGCACTTTAAAGCAGCTCTAAGTGGGTTTTCACGGGTTAGAGCGGGCTAAGCACTGCTAACTTCTGGTTACAGTTTCTTATACTCAGCTTCTACATTGCTTAACCTGTGTGGGCAGTGCTTACCCCCTGCGCAAACAGGCTTAAACCCGCTTATTGCTGCTTAAAACTGCTTACTCACGCTTACCCCAGCACTAATTTCTTTAAAAGAAAAGAATAAGGGTTGATAGGAAAGTGGTGAAAAAGGGGCACATAGGTGGAAAGGCAGTAGGGAAAATAGCTAGGGATGTGCAGGAAGGATGTAGGGAAGGTCCATAGCTGCCCATTTCTTCTACAGCAACAGCTGTGCATATACAATGAATTTGGAGGTAGGTTTGGACACTCAAACCCCTGGGAGAGGGGTGAGGACAACATCAATTTGTTGTGGTGCGAATTAGACCAGATAACATGAGTCCAGTGGACATGTGTGCGCAATGGACAACTATGTATGGGGTGAGATTTTTTTTGTGCTAACAGATTGCCCTTTTTTTTTCAGGTCGGAGTGGGATGTTGGGGAGGGGTAGTAGGTTTATTTGGGGAGGTAGGTTGGGTAGGTTAACAGACAAGACACACAAGACACATACAGGGGCAGCATATGACACATGTCAGGGGGTAAACACCTTGATGGGGAAGGGTGTTGAGATATGGGAAACCCACAAACCCCCAAGTGGTAACAGTGGGACTGAAGTCACCACCCATCAGCAGTCACCACTGCACCTTCACAGCCCTGAAGGTGGCTGTGCTGTGGGCAGAGCCGCAGAGCCAGGCTGAATCTCTAATCATGACACGCAGCCCTCAAGCTGGCATAGAAAATCACCGACCTGGTCATTGATCGCTCTACGCACCATGACCCCGACCTGGTGATGGGTGACAGGTGCCTGTCTGTGCCCACTCCCAGTGGGGGCGAGCCCCTTCCCTTGAGGCAGTTCCACCCAAAGGTGGTGCAGGACCAACGGACAGGGAGGTGTGGGGTTGGGCCCCAAACATGCTGGTGCCCGGTGCCTCAGCCAGCTGAGGTGGAACAGGTGGGTCCACTGGGACTGGCCTTCCCAAGCATGCTATAGTGTTTAGATTTCAACATCATATATAGGTTAGTAATAATCAACACATTCCAGGGTTAGGTATAACAGCATGCATAGATATTCCCATTAACCCAGACACCAGATACGGAAAAGTTGCATAGCAAACAGAACACATGCATATATGGGACCATAGTGGTAATAAGAACAGCATGCAGGTACATTGATGGCACCATGCCAACAATGTTGAACTAATTCATTATGGCATATGCATGGGAACCATTAGAATATTTATCGAATGATTGGCCATTATCAGAGTCAGTACATACCAGTTGGGGTGGGTATGTTGATTATTGTTGGAGATAAGGTAGGGGGAGAGAAAGATGTCAGTTAACAAGTAGTATATTCGTGTACTCCACATTACTTTCCTAGTCAGTGCTGTTATCTGAACATTACAAGTCTTACTACACTACCGTATACACCTATATCTGACACTGTTATGGCTGTCAACATCATTACACATGAACCAATTTTACCTGCAGTATACACCTCTTACCTGGTATACCTGTGGAGGGAATGTTTGTTAACACTGACTAAATGTTTGTACACATACAGCCAGATTCCAGGTTGATGTTTTGCACTATGCTATCCAACTATTTCTGCACAGACTCTGGCCATGTGTTGACCACATGCTGGTATGCCTGGACATATCTGGAATATTGCCCTCTTCCACCTTTAGTGACTTGACACACGCATATACATGCTTTCCTACACAGTTATATTATGTAGCACAGTGTGGGCAACAGTGACCAGTGATACTTTATTATTCAGAGAAACTGCAACACTCCTAATCCCCTACAATACCAGGGTGGATGGTACCAGTACAGGTTATACTGGTCTGTATTTCACAGCACAGTGTTCGTATCCAACATACCTGTTGGAGCAATGTTTGTTAGCACAACCTGACTGTTGCCACACAAGGTTCCAGATTACACATTAGTATTATGCACATACATCTCACTCTGTTACTGTACACACTCTGACCACAGCTTAACAGGTTGGGGTGTAAATGGGACATATGTGGCTTCCTAGTCACATAAGGTATTGGAGAGTTGCTAGTGTGCCAGGTTTGTTGTAATAGATGTGTGTCAATCAGTTGTATTTCCTGTTTGCTGCCTATATGTCTGGGATCATCCCACTGATTTCCCAGGGGGACAGGTTGACAGGCATTAGATATAGGCCACTTTAATAGACAGTCTGGGCATATCTGTACAGTTGTGGTGTATAATTCTGTATGCAGACTACTACCACTGGCAGGATTCAAACCGTGGCTGTGTGTGCTAATAAAACAATAGTTCACATCTCAGTTGCATGTGGCATTCGGGTTTTGTTGTTTGCATTCCCGCTGTTTACTGTCTATGTGTCTCTTAGTTGTATTAAATGGCCTCTGGGGATTACACCTGTCATATACAGGCATTCCTACACATTTACATTATAGTGCATGGAGTGGGTAACAGTGCTTAATACTACAGTACTATTACATGATTGCAAATCTACATTACCATATGATACCAGAATATACACATACAGTCCAGCAGTTAGACCTGCTTTGTCAGGGTGTTACACTTTTATTTCCATATTAACAATATGAGACTCTTCCTGTCATATTCTGTAGTGTATGCAGTACTTGCTTTGAACAATACAGATTTTATACTAGCAATTACTTTACTACTACTTTTATTTTGATTTCCTATGACAGTAAAAGCATGAGTATTACTAACCTGCCTCATGTCACAACCACACCAGGCGGCAGATGTGGACCTCCTGGTTCGTGGCCCACTCCTTTGCAGCTGTGGGGGACATAAGAGGAATATTTAGCCATACCTATCCATGATTTACCTGAGCTGGCAATTATTAAACATGTAGTGGACTGATACTTACACCCAGCTGGGACATCCCCTGATGCTCTTGCCTCTTGGAGCCACTCCTGCAAGAGGTCCCCCTGCCACTGCTTCAGGTCAGCATAGTGGTGCCTGACCTGCTCAGCAGTTCGGGGTATGCCAGTGGCACTGGTGAGGTTATGGACGAGATGGTCCCAGGCCTCCGCCTTATATTGGGAGCCCTGGTATTGGCCCTGCAGCAGTCTCTGTGCATGGTCTTTAAGTAGGAGTTCAGCCATGACCTTGGACTCCTGGATGCACTATCACTGCACCCGGAAGTGCACTCCTTCTTCCCTTACTGCCATAGTGTCTGCAAGGGGAAGCAACAACCAGTTATGAGCTGTATTCCTGCCTCTTGGGTTTAAGTAGGGCCGATTTCCTGCACCTTTCCATGATTGGCCAGTTTTGAAAAGGCTAAGCTATGGGCAAACCTGCTTACCTAGTGTTGGCATTGTTTAAAGGGGTATACCACTGGGCACAAAGGGTTAGCTGGTCTACACATTGCTCACACCTCCTAAGCTGCCCTGTGCAATGCTTGGTGTTGCCTACAGTAGACATTCATTATAATGCCTTTTTGGCATTGTGTTATTATTCATTACACCTTATATGCATGCCTAGTATCCCTGAGTGATGTGTACGTACACTCTGTGGGGTCCTTGTATTTTATTGGGGACTTTGACACTCTATTACAAGTACATCTCACTTCTGGGCTTACTGCTGTACTCTAGTTTACATATTTATGTTATGTAGTCAGTTATGGCACATATGACTGTATACTGATGCCTTTCGCAAGTTCAGTTTAGTTATACTATGGTGAGGACATGATTACTACTACCTCATTCTTCTGTACACCTGTGATGGCTTGGTGGATTGCTACTGGGATTATGATGTATAGGGTCCTGGGTTTGAGACCTGCATGGCTGTTTATTTTGTTGCAGGGCAGACAAAGGCCAGTTGGATACAGAGTGATTAAGGCACTTTAATGCAGTTGTAAGTGGGTTTGCACAGGTTTGCGCGATGTTAAGCACTGCTTATTTCAGGTTATAGTTTCTTACACTCAGTTAGCTTCTACTTTGCTTAATCTGTGTAGGCAATGCTTATCCCTGCGCAAATGCACTTAAACATGCTTACTAGTGCTTACATATGCTTGCTACTGCTTATCTGTGCTTACACCTCCTTAATACTGCCTTATTCATTATGACACTGACTCTTCACATGTGCATTTCTGACAGTACTCCAGTTCATAAATATATGTTATTTAGTGGGTTTTGCAATAAAAATATTGGTTATACCATGCAAAATAGACTGTGCTGCAGTAGGACACGAACCTGGATTGCCTGTTTGTTAGGCGAATGCTCTGTTCACTACACTATTGCTGTGCTGCTTAATTTGCATATATCTTCCTTGTTATCCTCTTCAGCCTTTTAAGCTGCTTTAACCATAGCTAAGCAATGGGCACACCCGCACACCTACGGTTAGCTGTACTCGGATTTAAAAAAAAAAATAAAGGGGTTTCTTCTTTTGATTTTTATGCCCTGTTGCTGTTGTACACATGGAGGACAGTTGGTGGGGATATGCGGACACCAATGTGTAGTCTCGCTCATTTGTTTCCACTTTGTGCTGTTCTACATTGCATGGGCATGTTTATTCTGAGAGCTCTGCTCGCAGACACACCCCCTGCACTCGTACACGCTCTGGGTGACCCTAGGAAGTCGGGCAGCACACCTTCATTAATATGCATGGCACGCTGCCGTCCTCCTCCTAAATGGGCGCTTCCGTGCAGGACTAAGCTAGTCCTGCACAGAAGATTAGTGAATCCGGGGGATTGACTTTGACCTTTCGAATGAATGTAATGCTAATTTTGCAACTGGGTATGGAAAATTGGTTGTACCAGAGGTCCCATTTGCAAGTTCTTTTGTACCTCCTAAAATGTCTGGAGTTGTTAACATGTTTGAAACCGTATTGTGTAAACAAGTATAAGTTGCTTATAATCATTTTGTTAGGAATTTAAGTATTTTGAATTTAAGTATAGAGCAGTGGATGGCTTTAAAGCAACTATGGGGTTTAACTGCACAGTATGTTTTTACACAAGCAGACAAGGGGGGAATTGGGTTGTAATGACAAGGGAAGACTATAACAGCATGGTTTTTGAATTGTTGTCAGATGACAAAGTGTATAAGAAATTGCAATCCAATCCATTAAACATGTTATTGGAAAGAGGTGAAAGGTTGGGTTTTTTCAATCAGGCTGATGTCAAAAAGTTATTTGTCAAAAATCCAAGAGATGCAAAGTTTTGTGCAATTCCCAAGTTACATAAATAATTTATTAAACCCCCCTGGGAGACCAAAAGTTTCAGGGGTGGGAGCATTTTTGCAGAACACTGGCATCTTTTTGGATTCCCAACTAAAAGTGTTTCTTCCCAGGGTTCAGCCATATGTCAAGAATACTGCACGTTTTGGAATGTATTAGTGAGATTCAATGGAGCTCTGATTATTATTTTGCATGTATGGACGTCAAATCACTTCATGCAAACATCAGAATAGAAAAGGGTTTAGAAACAATTGTTAAAATGATGGGTGGGGGTCCAAGAACTACTTATGTGTGTCAGTTATTGGAGTATGCACTTACGCACAATTATTTTGTTTTTGAACAAACATTTTACTTACAGTTGGAGGGAATAGCAATGGGGGCAGCCTTTGCCCCCTCTTATGCCATATTGTTTATGGCTTTTTTTGAGAACATGTTTGTGTTATCCTACAAGTTTTTTTTTTAAAACAATGTGATTATGTTTAAACATTTTATTGATGACCTAATAGTTGTGTGCAGGGAAGATCAAAAGGAATTTGAGAATGTTATGGCTAATTTAACTCAGACTTCTTTTGGTTTGGAATACACACACATAATTAATGATAAAACTATGCAGTTTCTTGATGTAAAATTTTATGTGGACAAGAATGGGAAGTTACAATATAGCCCATTTCATAAAATAACACTGGCCAACAATATTTTAGAGGCTAGTAGTTCTCATCCATTGCATTTGATAAAGTCCTTACCATATGGGAAATTTAAGCATACCCCCACAAACACATCTCATAAAAAGTGTTAGAAAAGGAGTTTATTGTGGTAAAGAATAAGTTGTTAAAGAGTGGTCACAAGGACACTTATATCCAGGCAGCAATAGACAAGGTCAAGGAATGCCAAGTAAAAAATGTTGTCAAGAAGGTTCCAGGAATGATTATTGTATTAAAGATTTAGATGGAATGGAGCCTATATTTTATGTAACCAAGTTCTCTCCTTTCTCAGATACAATAAGGGATCTGGTTAATAATTTATAGCCAGTAATTTACAGAGATGAGGTGATAGGGAAATTATTCTTGAAGAGAGTAACCTTTTTATATGGCAGATTCAGCACTCTAAAAGAATTGCTGAATCAAAGGGCACAGAACACCATGGGGAAACAATTGGGGGCTTTCCCTTATGAAAGGTGCAAAGTATATAGGAGAATTAAAATTCTGGATGGATGGGTCATTAATGGAAAGAAATTTTGGATAAAAAAATGAATTTCAGTGTGACTCGAGTGGGGTCATTTACATTATTGGGTGTGGATGCACACCAACAATGTGGTATATTGGGCAAATGAAAAGAAAGGTAAAATTGAGACTATTAGAACATTTGGGTGATGTTAGAAATTTGAAATTGGAGAGCCCAGGGGCCCAGCATTTTTATTCTGTCCATGGGGGAAATTTGGATAGTTTTTCCTTCAGTGTTCTGGCCAGACGCTTTGGAAGTTTTAATGTGGGAGGGGAAGAATTTATACATAGGTTATTAAAGTTGGAAACTAAACTTATTACCAACCTAGGAATCTTACATCCATGTGGGTTGAATTTAGAAATAAATTGGGATGTTTAAGGAACTTAATTTATTTCAAGTTATTAGTTTACTGGGTGCTTAGATATGTATTTGTTTGTATGTGTATATTTATGTAGGTGTAGTTGTAGTGTTAATGGCAGGTCTTAAAGTTTGTTAGGGAACAATTAAAGCAGCTAGGAAGAACTGCAATTAAAGAAAGCATAACTAAGTAGTTAAGTAATGTAAATGAATTTAGTTTAGAAAAAAATTAAAAACATTAAGTATGTATTGAATTAGTGACTATTTTATATTGTAATTTTAAAGAGTATTTTTTATAATAAATGTAATATTCATCAGTTTTTTTCTTTCACTTTAGGGATTTACACCTTTAAGATTGGGTGGTGATGTTTATTAATTAAGAGTTTATTGAATGAAATGTATTTGCATACAAAATTGGTGGAATATATAAAGTCTGCAATGGCATAACATTTTTATTCCTTGAAGGCTTGTTAGCCGAGGTACCAAAAGTGCAATAAAAGAAAGTGCAGCTATCCGTTTGGTTCCTGATTTGTTTTTTTGGAAAAAATGCATTCCCCAACAGCTTATGTAATACTTACTTCATAATGAGCTACTGTCCCACACCCAACATGGTTTCTGTCCAGGTCACAGCACTTCCACAGCTCTCCTATCCTTCACTGAGACTGTAAATAGGGCTATCAGCATTATTTCTTAGCTTAACAAAAGCCTTTGACAGTGTCCTACACACCTTACTCCTAGATATGCTCTCCAACCTGGGACTTATACCTCCCTCCTTACAGTGGTTTTATAGCTACCTAAACAATCAAAAACAGGAAGTAAAATGGATAAACACCATCTCCTCCTTTCTTCACACCCCACAGGAGTACAACAGGGGTCCATCCTTGGCCTCTTACTCTTTAACATTTTTGCAAACTACATGTACACTTCCTCATCCCTGGGAACACTAATACAATACGCAGATGACTCTACTATTATCTGAACTTCTCCCACACTTACTCAACTACATTCCTTCCCACAACACACTTTTACCTCAGTTGAATCCTGACTTGCGAACTCACAAGTCTTCCTTAATCCTAAAAAAAAAAAATA
>NC_056739.1:1640959251-1640981751 GCF_019279795.1 Protopterus annectens | reverse complement strand
ATGTCTTCAGTTTGCACTCATACATTTGTACTGGAAAATCATTCAAGAGAGAAGTTAGAAAGTAATGAGACACACAAGTTTCAGACTTCACATCTTTTAGAAGATTTGTAAAAATACTGATGCAAAGAACTCTTTTGATTCTATCAAATGTCTAACATTCTAAGACCAAACTATATCAAAAGTACAATTAGCAAAACAACATCACAAACAGAGATAGACTAAGCACTAAGTAAGCTATGCACCCTGACCATCAGACACAAAGCTTATGTATCCCTGAAGAGAAAAGATAGAAAACAAGGATATGGTACAGATATCATCACAGCACAGGGTATTGTGTGTGGTGGGGGGGAGTGCAGGAAGCCTCAGCTGACACAAAAGGTAAGAGGGTGCATGTGAGTAAGAAAGAGAAACAGGCAGACATTTGGATAAAGTAAAAATGATCAGTGAGACAAAATGAGCTTTAGGCTTCATGTCTGAACCATTTAACTGTTGTATGTGTGTATCTGTATGGGTCCTCCAAGTGAATTGGTGTTTGAGTGTATGCAAGAACACAGCCAAGGCCTGTGCTAGCACTATGTCTTCATATGTCAGACAGCTGTGAGCCATGCATTGTAAAGGTGGCAGTTCATTGTTGTCATACCTAACGATGAGAACTGGCTCTGCCAGGAGCTGCACTGGTATGTCCATGCCCAGGGTCAGATACACTGCCACTATCTGAATGTGACTAATGTCTGCTGGATGAGCTCCCCTCACAAGGACACCAAGGACCACAACCCCATGGTCTGCCACATCTGGGTGTGGACACCTCAACTACTGATAGAGCAGTGCAAGTAGCATCACTATGGGAACATGATCAGGCACAGTCACATCAGCTAATATCAGATTATGTGGCTAACCTACACTCACATGGATGCCTTCCCACTCTCAGCAGATATTCCATCACAAACACTGCCCATTCCAATGTGTCATTCATCTGATCGATTGAATCGGCAACATAGTGGAGGCAGTCATGCATGCCAGCCTGTGTTACATCTACAACCTTAAGCATTTCTCTAAAGTGTCTATTGGAATGTGCCTGGGCCTCCATAATGGCCCTAAACATACATCAAGTGGCATGGGAAGACACACCTGGATCAGTTGGAGATTGTCAGCAGGCCTCCTCTGAGCACCCCTAACAACCCTCCTGCATGGCATCTCATCCACATTTTGTCTATGGCCAGAGTCAGTAGGCACTGAAGCCACAGTACACACACTACCCTGATCGAGTGTCTCACTCTCCACTTGTCTAATGTCGGAGAGCTCACTGGAATGGGCTGGTGTAAGCTTGTTGTCTGTGTCCAATGGAATTACAAGGGATGGCTGAATGTCAACCTCAGTGTCCAAATGAACATCTGCAACCTAGCTGTGCTTCTTGTTGGCCATCATCATTATCAGTGTCTGCTGATACTCTGACATCAGGTGGTAGGAGTCCTACACTTCCACTTTCAGGATCACCTGTGATAATAAGTAATAAACACAGGAAAAAATTAATACCTACACTAATATAGTCCAATATATGTTAAGAAACTAATAGTGGTGCCACTATTACAAACAGTACAGCAATATACACAGCAGCCCTGAAACCATCATCATAAGCTAAATGTATCTTTGAACTGCACATCAGCACTGATAAAAATATTGGGCTTACCATGTGCAGATGATTGTAGGCTCTCTGTGATGGATGGTCCTGTAAGAAGTTAAGGAAAAGGTAAGGACATCATCATCACAATAAACAGTAACATAGGGGATTAAAATGTTTTGTCATTTATATGTTGATTAACAACACTTTTAACAAGAACCTGGATGATGCATCCACCCCCAACCCCATGTATAATCAACCAGAATGTTTTGTTAATTGTATTAATCTATAACTATTCCCCCCAAAAGAAATTTTGTGTTACACAGAACTTAAGTATTGCTCTCAGTATTTTATAATTGAGATAGGTAAGCCTACCTGGAAGCTTCTCTTGGGATATATTTATCTTCCTTGAAATAAGAGCACCAACTTCAATGACATGCTGTTGTGCACTTTCCAGTGAGCTGTCTGGATTGCTGACAGTAGACAGGAACTCTCCATTTGGTGGCAGTTTTGGATCTGTAGCAGGCCCCCCTGGTAGCCATCCATTCATGGGCCACTGCAGCTGCTCTGCTCCAGGCAGATGAAATCAAGTCACTGCCCCTATGGCCCACCTGATCACATGTCCTGCTCTGGCCACCAACTGCATTCACATTAGCCACTATCTTCTGATAAATTTGCATTTTGGCAGACATATTTCCATGCTCCCTCTTGAGCAGAAAGGCACCATGTCACCAAAAAGCTTCCAGAATGCCTTCATGGTCAGGGTCACTAAAGGGGAGTTTGCAGGGTTCGGGACACTTATGTGCCATAGTAAGTGGCATAAATCACAAAAGAAGAATAATACACATATATATCACATAAATAAAAGCCCTGCTTAGATATAGCACATAAAAGGTGGCATTTTAATATTACCCACTAGAGAAATATAAAAGAATTAAGATATTCAAATATAAAAAAAGGCATTCTGTAACTTAAAATCACACTCAAAGCAAAACTGGATCTAAAACAAGGAGAGTAACAATAGAAAATGTTGTTTGTGCCAACATAGAAATGCAACTTGGCTTCCTCACCCCAAAACCAAAGGCAAATGACACATTGTGCTAACAAACCATCACTGAAATGCTAAAAATGTTATCAAATAAACTGTCCATGAAACATGTGTTTGCATTTACCACAGAACATTCCATTTTATGCAGTTGCCAGTCATGTCTACCTGTGGCCAGCATTCCCCTAGAGGTGTGTATGTGTCATCCTAGAAGGCTAACACCCCTGTGTCATTAACAATATAGGACATCTGCATTTCACAGAAATAATAATAGAAGAGTATAAAGAGAAAAACAGTTGTAATATTAGCACTTGTGATTACAGTTAATAAGCCTGTGCAACTGAGATAGTAAAATGCCCTGACAAACATGCCTATGCCATTAGTGCACTTCTAAGAAATGCATACAGATAAAAATAACATTTGTTAATGCATATGTATATATATATATATATATATATATATATATATATATATATATATATATATATGGTTCTAGGTCATAAGATCAACAGCCACTTTCACCGACAACAGAAACATCGACACCACATTATCGACAAACCATAAACACGACACCTCACATGCCCGACAAACAAGTAACCGACGGACCACAAACACGAAACCCCATACACTGCACACACCACAATAACAACAATCAACTAAGAAAACACATCCCCTTATCCAAAAACCACACACAGAACACAAGCACACCAAAATCCTCACAAACCCACACTAAACCTCACACACACAACTATGTACAACCCTAACCCAAACCCTTACCCTAAGGTCCGTCACTATCGCACACTCAGCTAACCCGCGCCCTAACCCTAACTCACTTAACCCACCCCTAACCCAAAAATACCACTACCAAGACACTTACATAACCCGGCCCTAACCCTAACTCACTTAACCCCTAACCCAAAAATACCACTACCAAGACACTTACCTAACCCGCGCCCTAACCCTAACTCACTTAACCCACCCCTATCCCCACAGACTGTCACTATCCACACTTACCTTACTCGCACCCTAACGTCCGTCACCACCGCATACTCACACAGCCTTCTTTCCAACTCACTATCCTTGGCGTCGGCGTGTTCATCCGTAGCGTCGGTCTTCCGAGTGTCGATCATCTGGCGCCCGCTAATCCGTTGTCGGTTATATCGGCTGTCGATCTTCTAACCTAGACCCATATATATATATATATATATATATATATATATATATATATATATATATATATATACATATATATATATATATATATATATATATATATATATATATATATGGTTTACTATCAAAATCTCACAACTCATTTCTGCGAGTGCTCACTTATGCAACTCAAAATCTCATAAAATCCAACAATCACATAACTGAAAGTGTGAATTTAGGAAAATCGACAACTCAGGAATGACGATTTTATCAAAAATACCTTCACTTACAGTTATGTGCTACAAACATTTTGCAGGGGTGCAAGCCCGCCTGCACCCCCCATACCCCCTGCTCCTTATATATATATATATATATTAAATCCAAGATTGCACTACAATGAGGGAAAGGGTACATTTCCCACTCCCCACTATACTGCGATCTCAATTCAAAATGACTAATCCACAAGAGTGAATGCACACTAGCATTCGCTCTTGTGGATGTATCTTCGGATAGTGCTTTTCACCCTTCCAAGGATGATTTATGACATTTTGATGGCAAAGATATATATATATATATATATATATATATATATATATATATATATCTAAACAAATTTTTCTTAGTGACTTTCTACCATAGCCATTATATAGCTGAAAATCCTTATGAAGATCAATAGTCTTCTGTGCAGATAAACCCCAACTTTTTTATTTTTCTGTGTCATCCACATAAACAAGTCTCCTCACCTTCCGGTTCCCTTTTTATAGTGTAAATTCAGGGCTGTGAGTACTGTGAAGATTCAAATGAGCTTTGAATTCATTAGAAATCATGAATCCCAGCTACTTGGCTCCATGTTGCAGATGTAAACATAGTTCAGGCACTCTCTCAGTGTTTGTTGCTATTGGATTGCAACTGTAAATGATTACTGGTAGGGAGAACGAAAACACAACAGCAATTCAGACTCACTTACTTCCAGTGGGTGTGCCAGCCTGGTTAGTCTTACAAAGTGTAGATGTAATTGTATCAAGGTTTTAAATATAATTAGCCAGTGCACAATTCACAGTTTCTGTTCAGTAACATCCAGCCTCCCCTTCATTTCTTGAGGACTGTATATTATTGCTATTTAATATTCTCACATATTTTAAAGACAATGAAACAGAATGCCATACAGTCTTCATGTTTCAGATTACTGGTCAGATAAGACAAGAATGAGCAACAACACAGAGATAAGACAGAGCTTCATTTATGCAAGCAGTAGTCATTAACGGCTGTGTGATCACTCAGTATACTACATCTGAAATTAATACATGTACAGACCACTGTCATATGTTTTGTTATTACAATGGATGATGTTACAGTTGGTTGTATGCACAATGATTTTCATTCTCTGCTGCAAAGCTGTTTATGTTTTAAAGGTTCATTGGAGAGAGAGTTCAAATACAGAATAATGTGAAAATATTTCATGTGTACAAATATAAAGTTTGTAGTGTTGTTTACTTAATAGATTTCTTAATTTCTACTAATTTCCCTTTTTTAATGACAGTGTTTGTGTGGTGGGCAGCTTAGCACAAACAAGGGTAATGGAGAAAAACATTGAATGTCACGTTTAGCTGTGCTTATCTCATTTGTGAGATGGTTAGCAGTGTGCAAACCTGGACTAGTGGCCTATAAAGGAAGCAGACCTAACACCTGTAGATAGGGAGTAGACATTGTAAAGGTCAAAAAGTATAAGTTGTTGTAGTTTTTGTTTTCCATCACACAACATCACTAAGTGATATCAGTTGGTGGTTTCCAAGCTTCACAAACACCTGCAGCCATTGAACAGTTGCAGACAGGAAGCAGGCAGTCAACAATTTAAAAATGGATACAGTCTATTAATTCTGTTGGGCACTGCTCAAACGTGGTAGGCAGCGTAGTGTGGCAGTTAACACACAGAACTTAAGAATGAATAGAGAATTATTCATCTGTTATTTAACTATTCCTGTTGCAGCAGTTGTAAGTGTAGGGCTGTAATACAGATGGTCCTGGTTTCTAACACAGGAATTACAACATGTTTCTACTGTTGTGATAGTCCAGTTTATATTAATGAACAGGAAAATATGCAAGCATTATTTCAATTTTCCTGTGGCAGCAGATGTAAGTATAGGGCTGCCATACACATGCTCCTGGGATCTAATACAGGAAATTCCAGATATTTTTACTGTTGTTCCATTTCACATTATATTACATATCACTTATAACACTTTATACATAGTTATAAATCATGGCGTGGATATGTATTATATGTATGAGGGATAAGACACCCTTACTATGTTTTGAAGGTTCAGATGTATGACTGAGGGTCGGTCTACTTTATATGATCGACATCTCAAATGTTCAACTTTCATATGGCGAAACCATATGATCGAACATTTGAAACATCGACCATGTAAAAATAAATTCAACAAACAAAAGAAAAACTAAATGTGTCTAGCATGGGGCGGGGCAAGCCCCCATGCACCCCCACACCCCCTGCTACTTAAATATACCAACTCCGAGATTGCACTACATTGTGGAAATGGCCATTCCTCACTGTATGGAGATCTCCATTCAGACAAGTCGAGCTTTTAAAAATTCGATCATCGGCCATATGAAAGTCGAGCTTTTTAAAGTTTGACTATCTGAAGGGGACCCCTGAGGGTATACTGTCTACTTTATTTCTGTAAATATAATACTGCTATCTGGACATGGATGGCCTTCACACTTAAATAAGCCACATACACAAATGAATGTGTATACAAGGACCTTGTCAGGTCACACACATACATAGTTAACACTGCAGTCTCTCACCTGTATGTATGAATGATTCAAGACATGTCTGAGGAGCACTTTATCTGTAGCAAATATGGAAAATGAATGCTGTGAAAGAAAATGTTTTGTCCCTTATTCATAGGTTTGAATCCCGCACTGTAAAAAACAATTTTAGCAGTGTATGAAGTCAAGCAAACATGTGTCAGGTCAGGACATTTATGCCTCCAGTGCATGTCAGCAAAGAAAAATCATCTAACAGAGCAACAGACACCTCCTCAAACTAAAGTCAAATGTCAGATTAACCTTCTGATTTCAAAAGTTGCTTTCATTTCTGTCTTGGACTGTTGTTCTCCATTTAACATCACACAAATGTGGTTGGCTTCACTTCTCAGGTTTGTACACTAACAGTAAACACAATGAAAGGAATTGTCAGGAACTTATTATTTGCTATCATTATTGCTTTGGGGTTAGATATGTCTTGTGTTATAGAGGAAGGAGTCCAATTTAGGATGAGAGGTGTGATGTTCAGGAGTTTAGAATATTTACTGGACTCCTGGTAAAGCTCCACAGCCAAAGACTTCTGCAAGGGGACTATTCATGTTCTCAATCCAAGTCTGTGGCTTGGAATAGTCTGGCCAAGGCTGTATCCATTGTGACTGGCATCCCATGCACTGGAGAACAGTGTAGGCACCATTTCAATGACCTAGAAAGGTGAAGAGGGCTACACTCTACCAGTGGTTGGATGAGTTTCAAACTAGTGGCATCCCACAATTGTGTAAGTAGGCTAATAAAGAGAATTTATAATACACAGAAAGCTAAATATATGCAAGATGGGTCTGCATAATGCTTGGCTGTTCTTTTCTTTTCCTTCACAGGTAATCCTGAAATAGTGACAAACAGGCAGGCTCATGCTGACCATCTGAAGGGACTGAGGGAAGCAAGTGATTTGTATGCAGCACAAAGGGTCCCCTTTAAAACATCTAAAACCCACAACATCTGGTTTAATAACATTGAGACCAGAACATCTAAAACCCATAACATCGAATTTCATAACATCTAACACTACAAATCACATGAAAATAACATCCCTTCCACATATAATGACACCAAACTACCAAACACACTTTTTACTACATTTCTGCAGGGGGGCTTGATACAATGGGGTTAGAAAATTAACTTTTTCCCACTGTAGTCCGATCTTGGAGTTGGTATATTTAATTTACGGGGGATGTGGGGGCAGAGTCCACCACATAGGGGGTGCAGGGGGGCTTGCCCCCTTGCAGAAACATAGTATAATGTGTGTTTGGTAGTTTGGTGTCATTATATGTGGAGGGGATGTTATTTTCTTGTGATTTGTAGTGTTAGATGTTATGAAATTCAATGTTATGGGTTTTAGATGTTTTGGGTATTAAGATGCTCTGGTCTCAATGTTATGAAATTATATGTTATGGGATTTAGATGTTTTGAAGTAGACCCAGCACAAGAGAAGTATTACTGTAACTTTAACAGTTAAAGAAAACTGTTTTTTGTTTTACAGTAATAGCAAAGTAAGCATGCATATCTTAACTGTAACAGTAAGTATGCATGCATAACTCTATATCACAAACCAGTGGCCTGATGCCAATTGTAATCTGTATAATTGGATCAAGCATATGTATAATATATGCACATTGCAAGGATTACTTTGAGCAATACAAAATTATAGTTTGTAGTTGGTTAGGAATTATACTTAAATGTAAAATAATTGTATAATTGTGATAATGTATTGTATGTCACATATGATGGTACTGATTTTATCTTTTTTTTCTCTCACACCAACCTTATCTATTTTTTTAATTTTCTATTATGTCTCATCAAAATGTCTCCATGCCATCCATCTGTAGCAAATAACTAAATGCTTTAAAGCACAATGTGGTAGTCCAACCACAGTCAATCAGTCTGCACCTGCTCCACTAGCTCCAGCAGTAATGCCCAGCACATCTGGACCCAACCTGGCAATATTGCCTCTGTTACTGATGCACTACCTTCTCCCTCAGGTAGCACCACCTTGGCAGCTGGTGCTGTGGTACCATCTGGGAGTACTGGTAGAGGTGGGTATTTCATCACTTCCCAGGAGATGCCAGGGTTGGTACGTAGGTTTGTGCAGTGCACAGCTGGTGTATGTGTATGCCAACACTGGATGGAGAGGTTGCACTCCCTAAGAGGAGAAGATGTGAATCACTCCAGCAGCTAGAAGAGTAAGGAAACAGTGATGACAGTTCTGTGAGTAAGGACAAAATTCTCACTGTCCCATATTCGATGGACCTGGGTTTGTGTTGTCCCCTCCATCACCCCAATCATGGTGTTCCCCAACCTTTTGTGTCCTTCACTGTCCCTATGTCTTGTCTTGCTTGTCCTGTTTGTTTGCATTTGCTTCCTCACCTACCAAACTTTCCTGACCCAGAATTTTCAATGTCCCTTACCCAGCATTCCTTTCTTACTGAAGTAAAAAAAGAAACCAGAGACATGCCCCACAAAATTATCGTCCCATACATAGCTCTCCATTTTGCACATGTGTCTTCTTGTCACACTTTATTTCATAGGATCATAGGAGGTTACTAGGCTAATAGCCATGAGGCCCTTGCAAGCCTAGTCAAGAATATAATCCCAAAAGAAACCTCAGTCAGCACCTGTCATTCCTGTCAATGAGGGACACTGGTGGAACCTCTGGGACAAATTTGTGGTTTTCCATCCACTCATCAAGGTTGAGCTTGAAGAGGGTCAACAAGGTAATATATTTAATGTGTATGCAAAGTCTATTCCAGAGATGGTGCAGCCTCTGGGAGACAAACCTATCTCTCCAGCAGGTTTTGCTGATGTTGCATATTAGATTCAGGCCTTTTGAGCAGGTAATGCATGAGGAGTTAGACTTATGTATATGGAGCATCTCTAGCAGGGCAGGGTCCGAGACTGCCTTGTAGGCAAGATACAGATCACCTCTGCGCAATCTGTACGACACCAAGTAGAGTGATAGTGATTTGAGCCTGTTCACGTAGGACAGGTGTTGGAGGCCATGGATTCTCTTTGTGAGATATTTATATGGCCTTTCGAGTTGGTGCAGATGTTTGGAGAGGTACATACCAAATGGGGAATTATACTCAATTATTGGTCTAATGAGTGAGGGATACAGAGAGGTAATAATATCATTTTTTCTGGATGCAATCCCTTTACTTTGAGATGAACCAAGTAAAAGACTTTTCTGACCTTTGCTGCAACATGATGGTCGAATGTGAGATTGTTGCCAACCTGAGCACACAGGTCTCTCACCACATGTTGTGTGTTTAGGGGGTTGCTGGATGTGATAATCAGTAGGGGCCATGTTTTGCTGAATTGTATGATTATACATTTTTTTCCATTTAACTTGAGGCCATGACTTTGGCACCCATCATTAGTTGCTGTGAGACCCTCTTGCAGTATGTTAACATCATTTGGGGAGTCAATGACAGCACCCAACTTACAGTCATCCACAAACATGGTCAGCCACAGGCCTTTTGCATTTGTCTGTACCTCTGAGAAGTAGATGCCAAACAGTAGGGGTCCCAGGACAGATTTCTGGGGAACTCCACTAGTGGCAGGTCTTCTATTAGAGGTGGAGGTGCCTATTTTGACCTTGAAGGTCCTGTCATTGAGCCTGTTGGCAATCCATCTGATGAGATAGGGATCTATGCCAAGTTGTGTTAGCTTTTTGATAATGCCCAAGTAAGAGATTGTGTCAAAGGCCTTGGCCAAGTTAAGGTAAACTGTATGTACTGACTTTCCCTCATCCAGTGCCTTGGTGACAGACTCAAATAAGTCAATCAGGTTCAACAGGCAAGATGAGCCCTTGGTGAATCTGAACTGGGTGGAGTAAATTGCTTGGAGATTGATTATCTCCTTGTTTATGAGATCAATAATAATACGCTCAATGGCTTTACAAATCAGACTTGTCAAGCTAATGGGGCAATAGTTTCAAGGGTCAGTAGTGGCACCACCTTTGTGCAAGGGGATGAAAATGGCAGTTCTCCACTCTGCTGGAATGAAGACTGTACTTAGGCTTTGGTTGAACAGGATGCTCAATGGCAAAGCTAGTTCTTGCCTGAGATGATGCAGAATACAGACTGGGATACTATCGGGTCCCATGGAAGCTGTGTTCTTTGCCTTGGATAGGGCCTTCAACACTTGATCTGCAGAGATGTGATGTGTGGGACAAGTATTGGAGATGTCAAAAGGGCCTTTGGGGGGTCAGAGGGTGAAGTTTGTGCTGAACCTATCTGCTAGCAGGTTGGCTAAGTCAACAGGATCATTGTAAGAGATACTGTTAAGTACTAATTAAAAATATATCGCGGCTTTGCCATGGAGGTTTGTAATGCAACTGAAGAAGGCTTTGTGGTTTTCCTTTGTTTTGGAGGCTAGTTTTCATTCATAATTGGCTTTGGGGGTTATCACTAGTGATTTAATTAGCTTGTTGAGGCTAAGGAGGGAGTTTTCTAATTTGGAATTTGTTCCTTTTTATCCCTGGACAACAGTTTCTTCCTTTTGTTGTAAAGCGTGTTGATAGAGGTTGTCCACCAGACAGGTTTGTGTTTCCTTGAGGAGCAGGTTTTAGTTCTATTGGGTATGGCTGAGTCCATGCAGTTATATAGGTGCTTGTATACTGCATTGCCACACTGTTCTGTATACTTGTCTGCATCCTCTGGGGGGTGGGGTCAGTGGCGTGAGCTACTGATACCCTCAGTTCAGAGGTTCTAGTCAGCTTTTCAGATTTTTTTTTAGCTTGATTATGGCTGGAGGGGGGTTAGGTGAGATAGAAACTTTGAATGAGACAGACTGATGATCTGATCTTACTAGGGAAAAACAAACCATGGGAGTGGTGTAACAGTCACCCTTATTGCTGAGAATCAAGTCCAAAATGTTATCTCCCCTTGTGGGGGATGAGACAAACTGGTGTAGTATGTTAGAATTTATTAAGTCAAGGAATCATTGGTTGAGTGCAATAGTGCAGGAATAGTTCACCCAGTCTATGGTGGGGTAGTTGAATTCAGCAAGGATCAGGGTGTTAGGGGGTACCTTGATTGAGTTAAGTAGATCCAGGTAGGAGGAGTTGGTGTCCTGAGTCATGGAAGGGGGTCTATAGCTGGCTATAACTTGGATGGGTGTCTATATGTGGTTCAATTCACTATACAACATTATTGCATTGTCGACACCCCTCTTTGTGAAGGTGACAGTTCAAATTCAGCTAATATTCTGTACATATTTTTATTTTACACAGTTGAAGAAAAGGATAGCTATGGTTCTTTCCTACCTCCCTCCTACACATTCCTATATTGCTTTCTCTTTGTTCTTTCCCCTGCTTACCCCCCCATTTAACTACTTTCCTATATACCCCAATTTAACACCTATACTATGGTCATAAAAATAGAACCACACACAGCACAAAAAAAAATGGAGCCCTTCACTTTTTGACCCCTATATTTGTGCAGAGTTGGCATCATGCACCAATGCCAGGAGACTGTGAATAACTCTTTCTTGGTGAGGTTACTTCTGCACAATGCCATTTAAGCATGCTACACTATATCAACACACAGTAACACATGGTGAAGGTAGTGTAAAGTATAATTTCATTGCATTAACTCTTTTTATTTAAAAGTATTACATACACTTGGATTCGACCCATCATCTAAGCTCAAAAAGAAATGTGTCAATGTATTTACACCTGCTGCCACACAGTCAGCTAAGCAGCAGGTGTCTTTCATACACTCAGTACTAACTCTCATAATTTTAGCAATGAACCTCATGTATGTGCACTGCTTAAGTATGCTCAAACAGAGAAAGCATTAGAAATGTGTATCTCACATCCACAAATGCTTTGCCAAACATCACACAAACCCACTGCTCTGTGGTGCACTATGCAAATTGGACAATAGCATGTATTAATTTTGTTTACTGTCCATTTAGTGTTCATGACTTGAAACTACATGTGGAAACTGAAAAAAATTAAGGCACAATCTAAAAAAGTGACATATTTGCAATGCAGCCATTAGTTACCTCCCCCATGCACTGCCGCACTGATTTCTCAGTACTTACTCACAAATATAGCAACTACACCACATAAATTAGTAACAAATATTGTGTTATATACCACACACATCTTTAAAATGACAATACACTTTCAAATTTCCAAAACTTGTAGCAATGTGGACACCTGGTTGCATATAATTTGTAAAGCTGTCTCTCAAAGTTTACCTGCACAGTGGAACACAACCACTACACATTGTACATGCATCAATCTGGTAACATGCAAAACTTGAAATATCTTGCTTGTAACACAACTGCTGAGTATGCAGGACATCCACATCAAAGGCCATAATACTTCCATAGTTCACAATTTTCATCACACCAATAAATGAGTATAATGTACCCTTCTTCATATACCTACCTACACATCTTCCAGTGATGTCTAACTGAAGTGTGCCATCTTTGCCACAGTGCCCTGTCACACATTTTATTGGCCATACCTAGGTACTCTTTTTGTTGCATAAACGTTGCTGTCTGATGGTGCTCAGCTACCAGCAAAGTGTTATACCAGATGTATGTGAGATACCTGTTTTGGTGATGCACACAGTACATAAATAGCTGTTTGACAACATTGATGACATGGGTTACATTTGTGACAGTGTGCATTGTGCCATATGTATCTGCCATGCACACTAGTCATCTAGCATGTATTCATCCTAATGTTGCATACAGGTATAGCAGTGTCCCTCCTAACACCTCCAGCAGATGTTATAGTGTCAGAAAGGTGTGCTTGATTACTCTCATAGACTGCTGACATGTTGCAATAGTTGTACAAGTGGGTTCATGCAGAACTATCTATGATCACTCAGAATCAGATATGTTGTCAGTGACACTGGACTACTGGTGGTATTATTTTAATATTGCCCATGATTGTTTGTGGTTCTTTTACTGTTGTTCATGACCCTGTAACTGTGTCCCACTTGTTGGAAACCTCTGCTGACATTACAGTCATATTCAGCTAAATCAGCTTCACAATATGCACCCAACCCCAATTGTATATAACATCCCTGATAGATATCTTCTCCATTCTTGATGTCAGGATGCTTATATAACAAAGACATCTTCTCCATTGTTATGTCACCTTGAGAGTCATATAATATACATTTTCACTATGCAGTCCATACTGTACCATGTCGATATGTGATTAGTGCTCTTGCTATAACTGTCTTCCATTTACATGCCATCATCTGCTGTACATTACATTGTTTCAGTATTCATTCCTACAGCTCATCTGTGTGTTCCAATTCAACACACACACTTCTCCTAACTGTTTATTTTACATGACAGCCCATGTACCCTTATAGATCATTTACACAACTTTTGTACAGAATGCCTGGAATGGGATTCCACAATACTCTGCACTGTATACACTATCCTGTACTGTGTTTGGACCATATACATTGCTTTATGATAAACCCTAGTAATCATTGTACCATTCTGCATAATCCTGCTAAGCTACTGTGCTTAAAGGTAAACAAGTGTGCTATCCATGTTGCATTACACTCTTTTCTGGCCAGCAACACTGTTGCCAGCCATGAAATTGCACTTGTTTACATGTGGTGCATGGCTTGCATATGTAATCACTGCTGCTGTTCCTCTCTCACACATGTAAACTCTGTGTAGCTTTGCACAAAACCTACATGGAGTTTATTGAATCCCACTGATAATTTATACAGCTTTGATATAACATGCTTACACTTTTAGAGAAGAACAGTACATTAAAAACTAAATGAGACAGTAAATAATCTGATAAAAAGCAATGGGAAATATATATGCGCTGGTTTATAGATGTATAGATATGGATGTGAGTATATCTATAAAGATATATATATATATATATATATATATATATATATACATATACAAACACACACACACACACACACGGATAGACAGACAAATGTTTAAACTCTCAAAATATCAAATACATACTGCAGAGTTCTGAGTATATTAAAATTTATTAACTAAATATAATTCTTTGGTGGGATAGAGTGGGAAGGACAGCTTAACCAATCCTTATATTACTAGACTGAGAATTTTAAGAATGATATGTATATAGGTAATCAAATTAATCTTATGTTTCAAAATTTAAAGTATATTGTTAAATTGCCTGAAAAATATTCTTTAGTATTCAAAAAATGTATGGAGTTACCGTATCACAATGTTTATTCTTTAAGGTTAAAAAATAATCCTAATACATTTTCATTTTTAATTAGATCTCCTATGGATTTAATACTAATCTAATTAAATATTAATGGACTAAACAATCAAAAGAAAAGATCAAATCTGATCCAGTTTTGAAATATAAATAATTCACAAAAGTAAGTTTTCTTCACGAGGCTCAAATTAAAAATACAAAGACAATTGGATTCCTATACATTTTGTAATGTTATCTCAATCTAATTTCTAAACAAATAGAAGCGGTGTTATGAAAAATATCTCCTCAATTATTATATAAATGAAGATGGACTAATATTTCTTATAACAATAAAATATAATAACAGAATATGGACTCTAGTCAATTTGTATTGGTTTTCTGGAATGAATTAAATTTAGACAAAAAACATCTAGATTATCATTGATAATGACAAAGGTAATGTCATAATAAGAGGAGACTTTAATATTATATTAAACAACACAGAAACAAGTACAAAAATAAAATCGCAACAGAATCTCACAACTAATGCTCTCAACATTGGATAGAGATTTTAAAGTTAAAGAATACATTCTCCTTAAAAGAAATAAATCATTCAATTTTACTCATTGTTCAGTTGACAATGGTACAAAAACTAGAAGTGATAAGATATTAATTTTACAAGATATAGCAACAAAAGTATTAAGTTTAGTACTATATTCTGCCCAATTTCCGGCATATCACTCTTTTCTTAAAACTTGAAACAATATACAAGAAACTTCCATTTGTATTCCAGAATACTAGCTTATGTACCCAAATTAAAAGAATATAAGCTGTGGCTAATTTCTGAAGTAGATTTATTTTTATAAAAACAAACCACACAGAGGTAGAAAATATAATTATAGGTTGGCATTCACTTAACTCATTAACACAGAGTATCACCACAGGGTACATCTAAAGTTGCATCAGAGTACTCCCTGAGGTGGTAACAATCCTTGTAGGTAATATCCAAGTGTCATTTAGCAGCACAACTATGTTCACAAAGAGAACTTAACTCCACTGCTGAAAACTAAATTGAGAAGGTACCTGAACTTTCTTAATTACCTTCTTAACTTTATTTTCGTAGTGGAGTTAACTATAGTTTACATATGATTTTTTAAAGAAAATCATCTTTTTCTGGTTGAGATCTCTTACACCTAGCCAATTTTCTCTACATTGCATTTTCATTTACCAGATCTGTCTCAGTGATGAAGGCACACCATCTTTCTTCCATCACCTGCACTAAATCAAAAGATATAAAAAAGTATGAAAGATCTTGTAAAACTATCAATTTACTTGAGGGTGATAGGAATATTTCAAAAACTTTTGCCCATATTCTTTCACTGACCCCAGAGGTGATGCAAGCCATTTCAGCCAATCAGATTTATGCAGTTATGGCCACCTCTTGTGTAACATCTCTGCCTCCACACCTCAAGATTCTTTGGTGGTAGTAAATAAATAGTGGTTCCTGTAGCAGCCTTATTCCTTTTCTCTTTAGAGAAGACATTGATTACACTGACATTTCTACAGGATCCCTCTTTACAGTAAACCATTCAGTGTGAGCCAGATCTACAGACTAACCTCCTACTGAAGTGTCTTGTAGCCCAAAGAATCAGCATTCAAGCTTTGCATAAAGGCAAAGGCAGTTGATGGACAGACAAAAATAATGTAAGTGGAAGGGAAAATTCAGGCAAGCACATTTATTTTTATTTTTTTATTTTTTTTATTTTTTAGGGACTAGTGTAGCCTACAGGTCAGTCACTGCACCTTCTGATGCCTAAAATGTTGCTCTGCACTTGTGTGTGTGTGTGTGTGTGTGTGTGCGTGTGTGTGTGTGTGTGTGTGTGTGTGTGTATGTGTGTGTGTGTGTGTGTGTGTGTGTGTGTGTGTGTGTGTGTGTGTGTGTGTGTGTGTGTGTGTGTGTGAGTAGGGGGTGGTATCTTTGCCATAGATTAAAGATTGAAGTTGTAAAATACTGACAGGCATTTCACTTTCAGTTTTCGTGCCCCTCAGAAAATTCATGCTAATGCCAAACCTGTTATTCTATCATCTTTCCGTAATCAAGGGAATGGATCGGATGAGATGCAAGGAAAAGTCTTCAATGTGCTTCTGCTATCACAGCAAACATAAGTCACTATATTTTCTTTGCAGTGATATCTCAAAGAAGCTTACCACATTAACTTTCTGCATGGGTATAGACATGATTTCAGTGACTAACTGTATACGTGATAAAATAGTGCATGGATTAGACTGTTTTCCCCAATTCTCTGTGATAGATCTTTGATATATGGTTGTTATTGTCTCATTTGTACCTTTCAATTTCATTTGTAAGATTAACGTTTGAACATTTAGTTGGCATTATGCTTTGTTGTACATGTCTAGGTACAGATGTAGAGTCCATACATCTGCATCTCAAAATGCAATCATATGGGGCAGGAGTGTGTGAGAGTGTGTGCATGTATGAGAGTAAGAGATCGGTCATGTTATTATTTTGCATTCACTAACAGCCATTTAGTGAGTGTAAAACTGAATTAATCCTCGAGTCTTGGTGAGTATCTTTATGAGGTGGACCCTGTTTTTCACAATATCTCATCAAGACAACGCTGATATATATATATATATATATATATATATATATATATATATATATATATATATATATATATGTATTTATATAGGATATATCATGGACAGAAGTAGGTCAAAAATAAAAAAAAGATAGCTGGGTGCACAAGACTCAGGATAAAAAAGTGCCCAATCCTGGTAGGCACACTGGTGCCAGAACTGGAAGAAATGACAGTGTAGAATTCTCAAAATACAGAAACATTCCTAGAATGGAGCCAGGCCAGGCCCAGGGGAAAAATGCCCCCCCCCCCCCTTGTTGTAAAAGGAAGTAGCAGTACACAAAATTCACAAAAACTGATAGGCCAAAGAAGAGCCATAAAGATGATAAAGTGAACTATTGAGGATAAGTAAGAAATTATGTATTGTTACTATTATAAAAAAGGCCAGCATTTCCAGACACAAGATATACAAAAAGATTAAGAGAGAAATTAGAGGAAAGAAAATACTTCCACAAGAAAATCTGTAGAAGCTTCAAATAAAAATTGTGGTAATTAATACAACAGATTTGTGAAAAACACTATATAAACCTAAAAACTTCGATCTGCTTGGAAAAAGAAGCATCTGAAGAAATGCAAAATTATAAACCACAAAACCTAGATATTTTTGAAAAGTATAAAAAAGAAATATGGACATGGGAAAGAAAGAGTGATTTGATATGGTGCAATATATATGCAAAGGCAAAAGTCAAATTAATCAACATAAAGAAGGCAGCCCCAAAAATATTCAAAGAAAAATACAGGCAAAGGTATCCAGAGATGGAAAATTTCAAAATAAAAAATAATATCACAAAGAGGGAATGTAGAAAAGAAGATTATTAAAGTGACAGTTAAAAAAGTAGTAAATGAAGTTATGGACTGCATGCGAAGTGAGGGATTTGGTGTAGAAGGTTTAATACAGGTTACATCACAGCATGATTGAACAAGCCCCCAAAGTAAAGAGAAACACGAAGATCAGGAGACATCTGAAGAAGAAATATCGACATGTGAAAGAAAAAGAAATTTAATATGGTGTAATGTTTATTTTATTTATTTATTTGACATTTGTTGACTGGGATAGTTTGACTGGATATATGTCCATTTTCAGCGGAGGCCCGGGGAAAAAAGCTCCAGATAACAGAACATAACAGATATAAGTCAAACACATTTACAAAGTCCTTCAAGGTACTCATAATATACACAGTGTGTAATAGTATACAAAAACAACAGGTTGCAGCAAGCTATTATGAGCAAGAGATGCGTACAATATTAATTTAAATATTCATTTAAATAAGGCAAAATCTATGCAAAGGAGAAAGCAAAACCAATCAATACATAAAGGGCAGCACCAAGGATATTTGAAGAGAAATACAGGCAAAGGAATCTGGGTGTGGAAAACATTACAATACAAAAATAAGAAGACAAAGAGGAAAACTAGGAAAGGAGATTAGTAATGGAGAAGTTAATGAAATAGAAACTGAGGTTTTGGAGTACCTCCATAGTAAAGGATGCAGTGCAGAAAATCTAATTCAGAAAGCACCACAATATGATAGAACAATGGACCTCCAAATTAAGGGGAAACCAGTGGAATGGGAAGCAATTGGTGAGGTGCCATATGAAGATATTTTGGAGCCTTCCAGAGGAAATTAGTATAGACATTCACTTGAAGCTCGACAGAAAGGGAAGGAACAAGGAACTGTGGAAATTCTGATGCAGTCAATGTTGGGGAGTGGTAGGCCAGTGAGTTTCCATATGACAGAGCAGTTGATGGCACAGGATGAAATTGAAGGGAATGTGCCACAGGAAGATGCAATAGAACTTTCTATGGAATGCACACAGGAAATGGAAAACAAAAAATGCACCCTCAGTTTAGAAGACAACATGGTAAGAGAATAGTTGCTTGATTTAATAGAGGTAGATAGCCATATTAAGATCAATGAAAGAAATAGACTACGGAAGGTCAATAAAACCCAAAAAGTCAGATGTTTGATAAAATAAATGAACACAGTAATTAAGAATGTCCATAGAGATCGATGCAATATAACAGAAGTAAACAGGATATATTACTGTGCAGATAAATTAATAACTGATAAAGTTCTACTACAAGAATACAGGGTAGTGAGGGAGAGGAAGGGGAGAAAATGAATACCATCATGGAAGTATCGAATAGAGAAAATTATAAAGCAATTATGACAAAAAGTGTCACTGTTAGAAGATTATAGAAGAGGGAACAGATCAACAAAAATACTTAGAAAGATAGACATGATAGAAACAATGCACAGTATTAGAACAGATCAGAATCTATCATGCACTATCGCAAATAAAACACTAAAAATATCAGCACAGGTGGAAACACATAGAAGATACACAGGTAAATATAAAGGAAAAGTACAAAATAAACAATTTATTGATGACTCAAAAAAGTTTAAAAGAGAACTGGGAAACAAGGTAAAAGGAATTGAAAGACCACTAAAAAAGAAGAAATAGATGCATTTTGAAGAAGTATCTATAAAGATCCTGAAGAACATACCAAAAAATGCTTAATGGATAGAAGAAGTAAAAGAAAGAATAAGAAGTTTAAAGGCACAAGATAAGAAATGGGATGAAGTAACAGCCAGAGAGATTGAAACAAAGTTAAGAAAAACCTCTAATTGGAAAACCACAGACCCAGATGAAGTACGTAACTCCTGGTTAAAAGTATTAACATCTCTGCATGAAGATTTAGCCATAAGTAAGAACTATTTATATGCACACCCCAAACAGACACCAACTTGGCTACAACAGGAAAAACAATGCTTCTATTTAAGAGTGAACCTGCAAACTACTTAAGAATTATAAACCAATAACCTGCCTCCCGATGACATATAAACTATACACTGGAACTAATGCTGACAGAGTTTATAGTCATTTAGAAGCAAACTCAATTATGGCAATAGAACCAAAAGGCAATAAAAGAAAGTCATATGGAACAAAGGTTCATTTGTTGTTAAATAGAGTCATAGTGGAGAACTGTAAAAAGGGGAAGGAATAACTATGGCATGGATTGACAACAAAAAAGCATATGATAGTATCCCACATTCATCAATAAAATAGTGCTTAAAAATATATAAGATACACCCTACATAGCAGTGACCATGAAACAGTGTCAGACCACTTTACAATTAAGCCATGATAAAGGACAAATTATTATTCCAGGGATGAAAATTCAAAGGGGGTATTCCAGGGTGACTCTCTGTCACTGCATCTATTCTGCTTGCCTTTAACCCATTAAGCTGTCTACATAACAGCTTAGGCCGTGGTTATAATTTGACTCCTAGAAAATGTCAAAGTGTAAAGATTTCTCATCTTCTCTGTTGATGTTTTAAAATTGTATAGCTCATCAGATGAGGAACTGCAAGCACAACTGTAAGTTGTCAAAACTTTTTCAGATGATATAAGAATGTCATTTTGTCTTGATAAATGTGCAAAAACAACCTTTAAAGCAGGAAAACTGCAGCACAAAGAAAACATCTCAGTTTGGGTCAAGAATGTGATATAAAAGAATTTGAGCAAGAGGGAGTGCACAGATATTTGGGATTTGATGAATAATCAACAATAAAACATGAACAACTGTGAATAAAACTTAGTAAGGAATACTGTAGAAGACATAAATTAATCCTGAAAACAGCATTGACATCAGGAACAAAATCCAAGCTATAAACCAATTTGCTCTTCCTGTCCTAACTTACAGTTTTGGAGTGACTGACTGGCCCCAAAACATGCTGAACAGATTAGACAGGAAAACAAGAAGGATGCTTCATCTTTGCCAAATAATTTATAGAAATCAATGCATACTAAGATTATGTATTCCCCATTCTGAAGGAGGACTGGGCCTCCTTAAAATTTATTACATGTATGGCTCTGTAATCTTGGGACTCTACACATATCTGTTGACCTCAAAAAACCCAGATGTAGTGAAATTTTTGAAGCATGAGGAGAATACATCTAAGATGGCTTCCCTGCTTAATCTAGCAGAAGCATATCGGCATCAAGCAGGAATGGAAATCAAACCACAAGTAGATAAAAATCAGGCAGCAAATGAAATGTGCCAAAAAACAAAAGAAAGAATATAAGGTGAAGGACCAGATGAGAAGGCAAGAAATGTGGAAATGCATAAATAGAGTTACAAGTATAGAAAACTTCTAGAAGAACCTCATGTTGATCAAGAATGAATGCAGGAATTGTTAAGAAGAGGCAAATTCAAAGCAAGAGATGAAAGGTTAATATTGGTGACACAAGACAGTGGGCTATGTACATGTTGGTTTACAATGTCCATTGAACATGTGGGAGAAACAGACAAATGTAGGTTTTGTAAAACAGAATTAGAAACAGTTGCACACCTCGTTGCTGGTTGTGGCATACTAATGGGAGAAGGACTGTATACTGAAAGGTATAATAATGTGGCAAGGCTGTTGCACTGGGGATTGTGCAAACATTATTGTATTGAAGTGGCTGAAAAGCACTGGAAACATGAGCCACAAAGCATCATAGAAAATGATGAAGTCTACATTACATGGAATCATCCATTACCAACTGTTCAAAAGATAGATGCTAGAAAAATGGATATAGTGGTCCAAGAAAAGAAGACAAAAGTGGCATTGATCATTGAAATCGCCACACCCATTGACTACAGTGTCTTGTGTACAGAGAGACACAAAGTCATAAAATATCAGGATTTCCAGGCAGAAGCAAGAGCAATGCGGAAGATATGCCTAGACATTTCCAGTAGTAGAAGGAGCAATGGGTCTTAAAAAAAACAATCTACAATTGCATTTAGATACGTTACCAATACATGTAACCCCATATGAATTGCAGAAAGAGTCATTACTGGGCACATAGCGGGTGCTTCAAAGAGCACTTCTGGCTGATGTCAAAAATTGAAACAATATTAATTTCATGAACTTTAATTGTACTTTGACTTAGAAATGGGGACTATTTCCATCATGGTACTAGAAACCCAAAAGACTTGGAGAAATTAAAAAAGAGTAGAATA